>NC_143568.1:83124318-83427348 GCF_054136105.1 Typopeltis vanoorti
CTGAATATGAGCCATCCAAATTCTTGGGATTTTTAAGCCCCCATTATTATTAAGATTAGGGTGGTTAATCAAAATTTCACAGGCTTCTTTAAATTTCTGTTCATACCAAGTTTTTGTATGATACAAAGAACAAGTACTTTCCCAATCAATTCAATGTAGGGTGTTAAGAGCATGAACTGAGAGGCCTGCTTCACCAAAATTATGTTTAATGAGTCATTTGTGTTCTTTTTTACAGATAGGGATTGTATGTCCAATTTCTCCAATACAGGGTAAGTTACAAATGCTATAGATGCAATAAACTCCAGTGCGTGCCAATGGAGAAAGAGGATCCTTAGAGGTGTTGAATATGTTTTTTAATTTTAAAGGTGGCATTAAGATTATAATGATATAGGATTCTATTAATTTTTTTCTGATAACCCTTTAATGTACAGGAATTAATCATGCAAATTCTGCCCACACCTTTTGATGTCATACATCAAAAGGTGTGGGCAGAATTCGCATGATTAATTCCCATACATTAAAGGGTTATGTAGTATAGATTACATTTGCAAGATGTAATCTATACTACTTTTTGATGAAGTTTTATGAAGAATTTTATTAATAGTATTTTTGCTATATCCGTTATTTATAAATGCATTGCTAATAATTTTTAATTCTTATTTAAGAGCTTGTTCATTAGAGGAAATTGTTATAGCTCTGTTTTTGAGGGTGTTGATGACCAAATTTTTGTGAAGGGTGGTGATATGAGTTAGCAAGTATATATTGGCCGGTGTGTGTAGACTTATGGTAAACAGTGAAGGATAGACTGCCTGAGGGAAGACGTGTCACTAGTGTATCCAGGAACGGGAGTGAGTTCTGATTTTCAATTTCAATAGTAAATTGTATGTGCTCGTGTTGTTTGTTCAGGTGGCTAAGGAATGTCTTTAACGTTTGGTGGTCCTGTGGCCAGATAATGAAAACATCGTCAACATATCTAAGCCAAACTGTAGGTTTTTAGAGTAAAGGAATCAAGAGCATGTTGCTCAAAAGTTCCATATAAAAATTAGCAATTGGAAGAGTGAGCCCATGGCCATACCTTCTTTTTATAGGTAAAATTTATTTTGCCGCATGAAATAACCAGAACGTAGCACATGGACAAAGAGAGCCATAATATCAGGTGGAAATTTGTTCTGTAGAAGAAGAATTGTCATTGATTGGGACATTTGTGAAAAGGGTAGAAATGTCAAATTGACTAATAAATCATCTTTGCCAAGTGTTATGTTTTTAATTTTGTTTATGAAGAGTTGTGTGTTCTTTATATAGGAGAGGGGGAATGACCTACAACTCTTTGAGTGTTGATGTTATGTTGGAGGTTTAAAGGATTTTTTACAACACTCAAAAAGAATTAAAATAAAATTTAATACTTCCTATATTTCGTCCTAGTCACTAGGACATCTACGGGGGATTACAAAAAACAATTAATGTAACATGCACACAAAAACTTACAATACTAAACCCAACCACGTGGGTGACACTAAAGTCCTATCTAGGTGGAGCGCCCTCTAAGGGCGGTAGTAGGTGGCCTGGAATGTAAGGTGGGACCTCTGGTGATGAGTGTTTCCCAAATCTTCGGAAGCTTAATGCAACCATATTTATTAAGATTTTGTTGGTTTCTGAGAGCTGCTGCTGCTTCTAAGAAAAGTCTCTCTTTCTTGAATTTGCTGTGGTGGAGCATGGTGGTTTTCTTCCATGATACTCTGTGGGTGGTGTCCAACACATGGTCAGCCAAGCCTGAATGGCCATAGTTGTGTTTAACGATGTACGACTTATGTTCCTCCAGGCAGATGGATGCTGATCTGCCTGTCTGTCCAAAGTACGCAAGCTTACAGGAACAGGGTACTTTGTAAACTCCAGGCAGAGAGAGAGGAGGGAGCTGATCTTTCGTAGAACGGATAAGGGTAGCAAGTTTGCGGTAGGGCTTATATGCTGTGTGTAGGTTATACTTTTTTAGTATCTTGGCTATTTTTTCCAAAGTGCCACGGATGTAGGGTATGGTGATGGCATTTTTAAAATCTTGTTGACGAGAGGGACGGGGAATGGGGGAGGAATTGATTATTTTTTTGATACTGTGTTCACTGTAGCCATTGGAGAGGAAAGTTCTGTGTGTGTGGTTAAGCTCAGTAGTGAGAGCAAAGATTGTAGGCTCTCTTGGTAAGAGTTTTAATGATACCATATTGTTGCGAGGGGTGGTGGTGGGAGAGTTTGTGAATGTATCTGCCTGTGTGTGTGGGTTTTCTGTATACAATGAAGGCAAGTGTATCATTAGGCAGGCGTGTGACTAAGGTCTTAATTAAAACTCTTACCAAGAGAGCCCACAAGTATTAAATTCTATTTTAATTCTTTTTGAGTGTTGTAAAAAATCCATTAAACCTCCAACATAATGTCCTCACAGCACTTAAGCCTCTACACAAGAATTCTAATCATCCATGGAGAAGATTTAGCATGCAAATCCAAGCAATACAGTAAGTAAAACTATGACTATCTAGACAACTAAATAGGCTGGCCTTTTTAAAAAGATGTCGGGATACAAGATGATACCGAACTGCATTAAAATGAAGATCAATTTCCATTCCAAAAAAGCACTCCGTATATATAAACGTGTCAGCCTGGCATTACTACGCGAGCAAATCGCCTCTACTCGTGCTGCCCTCGCAGTGATGAACGCTGCTATTGGCTCCCTACATTCAGAGCTCTCCACTGTTCTTAACCCTGAACTTTGGTCGATTCTCTCTGACATTTCGGAAACTTCCGCACAGAGAGAATTTCAAAAAATAAAAAACAAACACGTCAAGAAATACAGCAACCTGGTTAAAGACAAACCACAACCACAAATTCAACCGCTCCAGACAGTAATAAACCTCTCTTCCAAAAGGTTCAACGATGATGCTATCAGCACCCTTTGCCTCGGTCATAATTTTGCTGTCGCCCCGAAAGAAGTGCTGGTGCTCGATGTAATGGTTAACGTCGAATGGGGGATCGGTCGCTTACCGTCGGAGGTAGCCAACAACATCAGACTCGACGTAGCCAACATCCTCGCTCACTCTTCGCCTCCAAAAAGTAACTTATCGTATGTCCAACGCATCGCTCTGCTGAAACTATGCAAAGAAAAAAGTATCGTCATCACCAGAGCGGATAAGGGTAATGCCACAGTAGTTCTTAATACCAGCGAATACAATCGTAAAATGAACATTATCCTCCGCGATCGCATTACCTACATCCCGCTAGAACACGACCCCACAAAAATACAAGTTAAGAAATTAAAAATCTTACTTAAAAAAGTAACCTCCTGGCCCCCTGACGTCATGAAAAAACTTAAACCTTTCCGCTCCCATCCCCCCTGAATATACGGTTTACCAAAAATCCTCAAACCCAGTTCCCCCACTCAGGCCTGTAGTAGATGCCACCAATGCACCTTGTTACAGACTGTCTAAACAGCTGGCCAACTCTCTGTCCTCCCTCACCGGAAATTCCGCATCCTATATAAAAAACTCGACCCACTTTAAAGCCTTCACAGAAAATTTAACCTTGAATAATACAGACATATTAGTAAGTTTTGATATCTCCTCATTGTTTACCAATATTCCCTTAACTGACACTTTATCTCTCTTAGAAAACGTTTTTCCCTCTGACATCTTAGATCTCTTTTCCTTTGCCATCAACTCTGGGTATTTCTCTTGGAAGAACAAAATCTACAAGCAGATAGAGGGAACCGCCATGGGTCCCCCCCCCCTCACCCCCCCCCCCCCCTTTGCCAATTTCTATATGGAAGATTTCGAAAAACGAGCCTTAGACTCAGCCCCACTCAAACCGTCTATCTGGCTAAGATATGTAGATGATGTGTTCTCTATTTGGCCTCATGGCCCAGACACGTTAGACTCCTTCCTCAGTCATCTCAATAGCCTACATCCAAGAATCCAGTTTACTATGGAAAAGGAAAAGAACAATTGTTTACCCTTCCTAGAACCTTAGTCACATGCCTGCCTAATGATACACTTGCCTTCACTGTATACAGAAAACCCACACACACAGGCAGATACATTCACAAACTCTCCCACCACCACCCCTCGCAACAATATGGCATCATTAAAACTCTTACCAAGAGAGCCCACAATCTTTGTTCCAGTGGAACCGCCCTCACTACTGAGCTTAACCACATACACAGAACTTTTCTCTCCAATGGCTACAGTGAACACAGTATCAAAAAAATAATCAATTCCTCTCCCATTCCCCATCCCTCTCATCAACAAGATTTTAAAAATGCCATCACCATACCCTACATCCGTGGCACTTCGGAAAAAATAGCCAAGATACTAAAAAAGTATAACCTACACACAGCATATAAGCCCTACCGCAAACTTGCTACCCTTATCCGGTCTACTAAAGATCAGCTCCCTCCTCTCTCTCTGCCTGGAGTTTACAAAGTACCCTGTTCCTGTAAGCTTGCGTACTTTGGACAGACAGGCAGATCAGCATCCATCCGCCTGGAGGAACACAAGTCGTACATCGTTAAACACAACTATGGCCATTCAGGCTTGGCTGACCATGTGTTGGACACCACCCACAGAGTATCATGGAAGAAAACCACCATGCTCCACCACAGCAAATTCAAGAAAGAGAGACTTTTCTTAGAAGCAGCAGCAGCTCTCAGAAACCAACCAAATCATAATAAATACAGTTGCATTAAGCTTCCGAAGATTTGGGAATCACTCATCACCAGAGGTCCCACCTTACATTCCAGGCCACCTACTACCGCCCTTAGAGGGCGCTCCACCTAGATAGGACTTTAGTGTCACCCACGTGGTTGGGTTTAGTATTGTAAGTTTTTGTGTGCATGTTACATTAATTGTTTTTTGTAATCCCCGTAGATGTCCTAGTGACTAGGACGAAATATAGGAAGTATTAAATTCTATTTTAATTCTTTTTGAGTGTTGTAAAAAATCCATTAAACCTCCAACATAATGTCCTCACAGCACTTAAGCCTCTACACAAGAATGAGTGTTGATGCTAATTTCTTGGCTAGGTGATAATTAGGGCTGTCTATTCCCTCAACTATGGGCTGAAGTGGAACATTATGTTTATGTACCTTGAGAACACCATATATTTTGGGAGAACGGGCATAATGGGGTATTAGTTTTTTAACAATGTCTGACGACCAACAGGTGACAGACTTAAGTAATTTCAGTTTTTTTTTCTCTTTATCCTGTTGGTCAGATTATAGTTCACAAGCTGATAGGTGCTGTTTTCAGAGACTAGTTGATTCATCTGATGAATATAAGTTGATCTGTCAAGGATGACCGTGCCATTACCTTTGTCCGATTTTGCTATAATTATATCTTGATTAGTTTTTAATGACTTGATTGCTGCTAGTTTTTTATTCAAAACATTGCTGGTTTCTAGACAAAATTTATCAGCTATGTTATTTGGAAGAGATTTAATGCCTCTTTCTATGTGGTATATAACATCCAGTTTATTAACAGTTCTAAGTGCTACTGCATTAGGCCTTTTTCAAGTAATGCAAGTTGACCGTTATTTAAGGTGTTGCTGGATAGGTTGATCACATGAACATTGCTTGCATGTGGTTGGTCGCTCCTCATCTCACTTGTTTGTTGTTCACTGTTGGAATTATTTGCCGAGGAAGTGAGATCCTGATTGGTTAGATTTGTGTGATTGACATTCTAATTTTGCCGTTGTTTTAAAATATGAAATTTGGCCTGAAGTTTTTCTTTATTACTTTCCAGAATATGTTTAGCTGCATTATCAGTGATTCTTTCAAGTACATTTAAAATATCCAGATTCATATAACTAGAGAGTTCAGATTGTAAATCTTAAACTTGTTTTTGGGTCATTGCTAGATTTTTGCAGGCTGCTTGAATTTGTTCTCTGAGAATCACTTTCTCTGTATGTGCATACATGTGAAGTGCTTTACTGGAAGTAAATTTCTTTTTCAGCTTGATGCAATTAGGAAGTGACATCTCTATGGATTATGAGAATTTTTTCTTTCATGCTTACACAGTGATCAGAATACATTATGAAAATTATGGATACAACTACTATGTTAGAGTAAAACTTTAGTTTAATATAAACCAAAATATATATTTTGGTTTATATTAAACTAAAGTTTTAAACATTATATTTCTTGGTTTAGTTCCCAGTGATAAGATCTCAGTAAAGGTTGAAACCAGTCTGGGTAGTGATCGTTCCCTTAATGTATAGTAAGATACATCTAAAAGGAAGCATGCTGCACATTATGGGATACTGAGACAATTGGTGTAAAACTCAACAGCTTTTATATAAAAGTAGTCCACTCTGCTTATGCTTGGGTAAAAGATTAAAGAATGATATAATTTCTTTTCCATTATAATTTATTTTGTAATCAAGTGAAAAAACTTTCTACAGTTATTATTGATCTAGAGTATTTTGATAATATGGTAATACTTCATTTTACTACTTGTATATGGAAAATATATAACTTTGGCAGATTTAGCCTCATTATCTTCCTGAGTCTAGTCACCAACTGATGAACCATCAGTAAAGGTCCAAACCGGTCTAGGTAGTAACCCCTCCCTTAATGTACAGCAATATACATGTCCAAAAGGAAGTGTGCTGTGCATTATGAGATACCAAGGCAATTGAGGTGAAGTCAGCAGCTTATACAAGTAGACTGATTGTGAAGATACTTTATGCATGAACTTTGTTTGCTTATACTTTGGTATAGAATTAAAACAAGAATATTATTTCTTGCCTGTAATTTACTTTCATTATCACTTCCTATTTTAAATATCCTGTGTATTCTTGTATCCAGGAAAAACTAGCTTGATCTCTCTCTCTCTCTCTCTCTCTCTCTCTCTCTCTATATATATATATATATATATATATATACATACGTAGGCTGTTCAATAAGTTATTAGACTATATTTATACAGAAAACAGATTACCTTTAATCGTCATCATTTACATGGTCTTTTTCGAAGTAACTACTGTAAGACGCAATGCATTTGTCCCAACGTTGTGTCCTTAAACACATGTGAAAGTCCATTTTTTGAGAGTTCTTTCAAAACCACCTCCGCATCTTTTACACATGCTTTGTTGCTTTCGAAATGGTGGCCTCTTAGTGGTTTCTTGAGCTGAGGAAACAGCCAGAAATTGCACGGTACGAGATCAAGACTGTATGGAGGGTGTGATAGGATATCTATGTTGTCCTTCTGCAAAACGTCCACTACACCACCAGCAATATGTGGTCTTGCATTATCGTACAATAAGAAGCCATTCTTCAGCAATGGACGCTTCCTTTCGACATGCTGTACCATTGTCCGTAAAACATGCGCATAGTATGAGCCGTTTATAGTATTCCCGGGTTCTACAGCATGTTGGTAAACAATGCCTTCGTAGTCAAAAAAACATTATGATCATAACTTTACCAGCCGATTTTACAGTTTTTGCTTTCTTGGGGGTAGGCAAAGACGGATGCTTCCATTCACTGCTTTGTTGTTTCATTGTAGGGTCATAGTGATACAACCAAACTTCATCTGCTGTAATGATGCGTTTTAAGAAGTTGTTGCCTTCTTGTTCCAGTCTTTCTTTCCATTCTGTGCACACATCCACTCGATGCTGCATTTGCTCCGGTGTCAAGAATTTGGGAATCCATCGGGTGCAAACACGTTTTAGTCCCAAATGTTCAGCCATGATTGAGTGAACACTTCCCACAGAAATATTCAGGACAAGATGCAGCTGGCATACTGTAATTCTGCGATCCTCCTTGATGATAATCGCTGCTGTGTTGACCATTGTCTCTGTGATGGACGTTGAAGGTCTTCCCTCACATTCAAGATCTTCCACATTTTGCCTTCCTTCCTTAAGAGTTTTATGCCAGCGAAAAACACTTGCCCTTGACATTGCTTCATCGTGGAAAACTTCGCGTATCATGTTAAAAGTGTCCGATGCCGATTTTTGCAAATGCACACAAAATTTAATCACATAACGCTGTTCCAAGGACGCTTCCATTTCGACGACTGGTCGTGGCTCATAGGCGCGCCGAAACAAGCTTGCGTTTAGTCATGTGACATTCTGGCACATCAGCCCGTATACGCTATCTATCAGCCTCTTTTGTTAATACAGACAGCAACATTTCTTTATTCCACAGAAATTAATATTGTGATGAGTGGTTTCACCACAGTAAAATTAGTCTTATTACTTATTGAACAGCCCTCGTATATATACCATATTTTTTCGTGTATAAGACGAACCCAAAATTAAGAAATAATATTTTAAACATAAAACAGAACACATTTGATGTTTTTTTAAACATTCCAAGTATATTTAGTAGTTAGGTAATATTTTTAAGATACATACTAAGATGCATTTTTAGGGATGCATTTAAGATGCATTTTCAGGGCTAACTTGGTTTGTGTTCTCATGGCCAACCCTTCTCTCCTCATGAAGTTGAAGCACAATTTTGCCTTTCCTGTGAAATCAACAATATTCATTTCTCTTGCAAACCTTTTTGCCTCATATTGAATAAGCTTGGCTGGCACTCATATCCCACTCTGGCGCTGCTCCATAATTTAAGTCTTAAGCCACTGCTCCAAGTTTGGCCATTTTGCTGGTTTTCCTCTTAAGGCCCTCTTTTTTTTTTGGCATCTTGAATAGTTGTTCTTCCTGTTTTCTCCACTGTCTAATCATACACTCAGTGGGAGGAGATCCAAACTGTTTCTCTGAAGCTTTATTTCCATGTTCTTTTGCATAATTGATGACTTTTAACTTGAATTGGAAGAATATGACAATCATTTTTTATTTTCGGACATTTTTATGGGCCAGTGCTCAAAATATTGTTAATGCATTAACTTACCCCACCAACAAGTTGCAGATGTATGAATGCTTTAAGAGTTCTGATTGGTTTATTCAGAATCAGCCATTAATGACATCAATCGACAGAGTTAACAAAAGCTAGTGATTGGCTGAAGTCTGTTCGCGTAGACAAGGTACCGGCAGTTTCACCACGACAACCATGGTTGGTCTCTCAACCAGTTACCCACCATGTATAAGACGACCCCAATTTTTGGTCTAAAAATTTTTGAAAAACTTATTGTCTTATACACGGAAAAATATGGTATATTATAAAAAAAAAAAATTAACAGCCTATTTTTCTACCCACTGCAGGGTGAAGGCCTCTCCCATTGCGGAAGGTTTTGGGTCTACTACTCCCTTTGTGACCCAGTCCATATTGGGAGAAGACAATCACAAACATCCATGCCTACATGGGATTCAGACCTGCAGCCTCTTGGCTGAGAGTGGATACACTAACCACTTGGCCAACCATGCCAGCATACATACATATATATATATATATATATATATATATATATATAAAAGGTTTAATGACTATCACCGAGAGAAAAGATGACAAGATATATTTAACAAGATACTACTAGTTTACTAGTTTAATTACTTAGCAAACATAAACAGAAACATCTTCCTACTCAGTTTCCAGGAGTATACAAGATTTTGTGTGATTGCGGAAAGCCATACTATGGACAGACTGCTAAATCCATCCTTCTACGTTTGGATTAACACCGTAGAGATATCTCCTATAACAGGACTAGAGCTAGCGCTCTCTCTAGCCACGTTCTCTTTTCAGCTAACTCAGACGAAGGCCGCCAGCACATTGTAAACTGGACTCAAACTGCTAACATCCATGTGTGCTACGATGAACTCGAAAGAAAGATTGTTGAATCTAGGGAAATTTCTCTAGATTCCTCTCATATCAACAACAGCCTGAGTTACAATCTCTCTGACGCACACGTTGCTTCTGTTCAGTACTGGCGCACTCGCGACAGCGTGTAGTATTCATTTGTTTGGAACTCATACTTGCATTTTTTTCAAACACGCTACTGTTTTTTATACTTGTTCTGTTAGTACAGTTTTAAGTCTCTGTAATTTTTTATATACTTCTTTGATTGTGATACCTGAGGATGTTCATGTAACGAAACTAGTAGTATCTTGCTAAATATATCTTGTCATCTTTTCTCTCGGTAATAGTCATTAAATCGTTTTTATAATATTCCAACCGAGTAAAAATGAATTTTGAAAAAAAAAAAAAATATATATATATATATATATACAGGGTGTTCGGGATAAATTTGACATATTTATAATTAATTATATTTTTCCGTAAGTTACATGTATTAACACACACTTCTCTTCATTTAAAAGTTTGGACCCTTCTTCATTCATATACAAGATGTCAGAAAGGATGGATAGCTGGAACCCACCTGAATCATGGAAGAGAATAACTTGTATCATGATGATTCGTGCCCGCCATCAAAATAAGGATATTACGACTGCTGCCCAATGCTCCCTGAATACAGTAAAAACAATCAGGCATGAACTAGAGACTTGCAATGGTGACTACGAGGATGTAGCAAGAAGAAAGATCCCTAGCAGACGATCTGATTGCGTTCGTACAGCAGAATTCCTCGCAAATCTGCAGGAAAAGGTGTTGAAGAACCCTGGCATTGGAATTCGGGCTTTGTTCGTGGAGTTGCTAACTGTAGTCAAGCCCTGGATAACAAGGGTAGCCAATGGTAGGCCGTATGTATGGCAGCAGGATTCGGCCCCTTGCCACACCTCTGGGAAAAGTCAAAAATGGTTGTCTGAAAATTTCTACGACTTCACCAGTCCAAATGTTTGGCCTCCAAACTCCCCAGACCTTAACCCCATGGATTATTTTGTATGGGGCGCAGTTGAAAAAGACACCAATCGCACTTCCAGTAATACAAAAGCCCAGTTAATGGATAAAATTAAAACAGTTTTTGCGGCCCTTCCCAGGGAGACTGTAGCATCAGCTTGTTCGAGGTTCCGAAGCAGAATTGAAGCTGTGATCGATGCTAATGGTGGTTATTTTGAGTAAATCTTGTTGATAGTATTGTAATTAACTCTGCCTGTAATGTTTTTTTGTCAATTCATTAAATTTAATAGATACAAAGAAGATTTTCTTTTTCCTTACGAAACTGTCAAATTTATCCCGAACACCCTGTATATATATATATATATATATATATATATATATATATATTATACAGACAGATAGATAATGTCTTCTGTCCTCTTTCTGTATTTTTTTCTTTGCTAAAATCTTCAGTGGGACCAGGACTCATCAAATTTTCCATTTTGAAATTGCCCATATCATTCTTAGTAAAATTGCCTGCTATTCAAGAAGGTTATTTTTGAATACTACAGCTGCTCCTTCCTTTCCCTTATCTCTATTACCTAGATATAACATCTAATTGTTATTCTTTACTAGTATCTCCTCTGTTTCAGCAACAATAAAGTAGGTTGATATGGTATCTTCTTACATTGATGTCATGTATCTTTATTTTGGTTAACTTTCCAGTGTTCAACTAGGTGCCCTTATAAAACAATAGAGGGTGGGAAGGCTTGTTTAACTGGACAGTACCCCAGCTGCCATCACCTTTCATGAGGCAGTATCATTATTTTTGTTTGTGCTTTAAGCCAATACTGAATACTATTTAGTTGGCCAAGTCCAAAATTTCTAGCTCATTTTTATTCATTTGTTATCCTAATAGATATCTATTAATGGGATAAATGACAAGAAGGCTAATATTGGTGAGTCAGAAGCCCTGGTTCATTTTGCATGCCCCTTATAAACTATGTGGAGATTTGCTTCCAGTTATCAAACTTTAACACTTAAGTAACCCTAACCCTTAGGATGCATAAAAAGTAAAAAGGAAGACATCTTAAAAGAATGGTATACATATTAACAAAAATATTGATTTTTAGCATCTTTCATGCTTTATTCACAAAATGGATGTTACTTTATTTTTCTTGAAAATTTTGAAACATAAATTATTGACATTGGATTGAAAAACTTCAGAACATTCTAGTGTGCAAGTATTAGATATTTCTTTTTTTTATAATGAAACGACACAATACCTGCAACATAGCACTTCCATGGGGATAAATGGTTAGGGAGAAAGAAGTAATATAATTTTTTACTCTGTTAGAATTAGAGATTGTACTTGGTGGAAAAAACAGTATGAGAGAGATTGTTCCAAAGAACAGAGGTAGATGGGATGAAGGAAGATAAGAAGCTCATTAGGGATTGGAAATTGTCTGGATGTTGACCAGTGGCTGCTGTAATCATGTAATGATTAGAAGAAAGTAGAGGAATGGTAGTGGCCAGTTCAACAGAACACCTCTGAGAAAGTGAATGAAGGGATTTTTTGTGAGACAGAGGTCACCTGTTAAATGGATCACCTTCTTCTTCTGTTTATCATCAAGGGAGGTTTTGGGTGCATCACCCCCAAATGTTAGAACAACATTCCAATTCAGGTCAGATCTGAGACTTATAAAGTGTTAGGAGATGAGCAGAAGTGAAATAATGTTTTGAACAAAAAGCAACACAAAGTTTTTAGAGGCCAAGGAGGCTACTGATGTAATATGTTTGTGCCAGTCAGTCTCTTCTTGGGCTAACCATCAGCTCAAGAAAAGAAAACTGATCTTGAAAGGATATTGAAATATTATTGAAAGTAAGTGAAAGTGAAATAGAGTGATCTGTCTTGTGGGTAATAAGATAAGACTGAGTTTTAATAGCATCGAAATTCACTAAGTTGTCTTTACCCCATTTTAGAATGGCGAGATCAGTATTTAAGGCATTGATTATAGAAGTTTGCGAGGCTTCAATCATTTCTGTATTACAGACTTCAAATGAAGAAAAATAAAGGAGAGTACTGTCGTTGGTAAAATTATGAAAAAATTTGGAGTCAGAGAGAGAGAAGGTCATTGCTATAAAGGACAAAGAGCATGGGTTGAGAGTACAGAGCTCTGAGATAGTCTGGCATTGACAAAGAAATCTAATCAGAGGAGGCCGTCCATCGTGAGACACAATAAATGACCAGAGAGGAAGCTGGCAGTCCACTCATAAAGTGCAGGAGGGAGATCATAAGGTGGTTACTTGTTCAGAAAGTTTTCATTCCAGCACATTCAAATGCCTTTGAAATATTGAGAGCAGCCACATAGGTTTCTCCAGATCTTTCCATTGTCTTTATCCAAAAGTGTGCAAGGTTAATCAGGAGGTCTACTGTAGAATGAGAATGGTGGAATACATATTGGTGATTGATAAGTCATCAAGTGGTGAAGAAGCTAGTTGTTGATGACCTTCTCCATCACTTTTGAGAGCAGTGAGATGGGAGAAATGGGATGATAGTTTGAAGGCTGACTTTTATCTCCCTTTTATAGGTACAGGTGGCAAGACTTTATCAAGTCTTGCTTCCATGCAATAAGGTAGTGAATGAATATGCCAGCTTATATAGGTGATACTAGATGGGTGTTAATTCTGGAGCAGAAGGTTTGAGCATAACTGGAGGAATGCCATCTAGACCAGGAGCCTTATTGGTATCCATATTAATCAGGATTTTTCTGCTGTCCTTTTAACAAAAGAGAGCAAAGGCATGCAATGGACAGTTTTGGGTAGTGCAGGAGCATTTGCCTTGGTCATCTAAACAGGAGTTGGAGGAAAATAAAATACTGATTCCAAGAGGGTCTGGCTTATTCTTGGGTGAGGTCATCATGGTACCATCAGAATGCGAGAGAGGTGGAAACAAGGAAGGGCAGAAGTATGCCCAACCCTTAACAGGGTTTGCAGTTTAATGGAGAATGAAGGCCCTCTTTCCAATTATTAGTTCAGTGCAGATGTTTGCATTAGGAGAGTGAAAGCACTAAGTAATCTAACCATTAATGTGGGATCAGACTCACCTGCCAGTTAAGCAGGAACAAAGCTTTTTGCATTTCATTCTTATGAAGTCTGCTTTGATATTGTCAACAGCTTTTTATGCTTGTTTTTTGTTGTAGTTTAAGCTGAATGAGAAGCTAGAGTTTTTGATTTAAGTGATTCAAACCATTATACATATTCTGCATTTTTATCATGGACTGCAGTGGAACAATTTTTAGAGAACCATGGCTTGGGTAAGGGTCAAGGGTTTGCAGAGGAGTGGGGAAATTAAAGCTCTTATTCCAGTGAGGATTATTCTGGTTATTAGCTCAGTGCAGATGTTTGGATCAGGAGAGTGAAAATGGTAACCTAATAAGCCTTGGAAGTTTTTCCACTTGGTTATACTATAAACAAAGTTTGTGCCTGAAGTAATTTCAGGACTGGGCAACTCGTATATAGAAGCTAATGACTTCACATCGCTTGCCTTAGTATTCCATAATACAAATCACATATCCTTATGGACTTGTATAATACTATGCATTATGCGAAGGGTTACTATCCACACTGGTTTTGACCTTTATTGAGATCTAATCAGTGGGAGCCAAGGCCAGAAGTGATACCAAAGTTGAAGGAATGCAGAAGTCATATTTCCATATACTAGTAGCCAAAAGGTGTATATGGAAATATGACTAGTACATTACTTCAATCTTGGCCTGGGCCTGGCTCCCACTGATGAGACCTCAATAAAGGTCGAAACCCGGTCTGGGTATTGACCCTTCCCATAATGCATAGCATTATACATGTCAGTAAGAATATGTGCTCTGTATTATGGGATACTAAGGCAAGTGATGTGAAGTCATTCGATTCTATATATGAGTTACTAGTCCTGAAATTACTTCAGGTGTAAACTTTGTTTGCTTACACTTGGATAAAGGATTAAATCAAGAATATAATTTATTTTCATCTTTAATATAAAGGGAAAGGTCGCATAGAAATTCTGGAGGTCATCCCATTTAGCACTACAGGCAGACTGGGTGTGACTGGGAGAAGATTGATTTGTAGAAAATGATGAATAAAATTGTGGTGAGATTTACTAAGAGTAGAAAGCAGACAACCTCAGTTTATTGGAAGGGAGAGCTAGTTAAGAAAAGATCCACCTTGTTGGAAGAATAATGAGGATTATCTGGTACTCGGGTTGATAGGTTAATTATGTGTGATAGATCATGACTTATGATTTGGCCTCCCTTGTGGCTTGATCTTTGAAGTTAGAAAAGGGGAGCTAATTTGTGTTAATGATGTTAAAGTCTCCTTGTATGAAATTAACTTTAGTGATAAGTAGTCAAAAAGGGTAGCATGGTTATCAAAATTAGGGGAGTAATAAAGGAAGCAATTGAAGAACTTTAATGTGAACTAAGGAAATATTAAGGTAAGATCAAAAAGTGAGGATTCCAGGTTGGATAGCCTTTGGCAAGATTTGATGAATGCATGTGCACACACATACACATTTTTTTTTTTTTTTTTTTTTGTAGAATGCATTATGCAAGATGAAGTTGGTTTAGTTTAGGTGGGCTGAAGTTATGCATGCTGCTAATTGAGGTTCAGTTAAGAATAGTAGATCAGATTTTGATGTCTGTAAGCCGAATTATTAATGTTTTATCAATGCCTTGAATGTTTACGAGATAGATGTGTAAGTGTTTTTATTAGAAGAAATTCTGGTATGGTATTATTTTTAGGTTTTTTTGGTATGTATATATATACAAGGGGGCCCTGACGCCTATGCCCCCCCCCTCAACACTCAGGGTAGCCCCTGAGTATAGAGTCTTCAAACTGCCCCCCAACCCCCCTGTGTTCCGAACTGGTAGGCCACTTCTCCTTGAATTCTGATGACTCGAATTTTGAAGACTCGACACTCAGGGTAACCCCTGAGTTTTAAAACTATATATATATATATATATTAGTTTTTACAATTCCTTGTATTTTTTATTCTTTTATTATTTTTATGGGAGTTTTTTGTAGCTGCAGTTAAAACACTAATATTTGTATAACTAGCTTTCATGGATGAGTTAATTCAGGAAACTTAAAGGGAAGAGGCATGCACCAGAGGGTGGGGCTTGAGCACATACTCAAATGGAGCAGATACTACTCCATTTGAGTATTCATCAGTAAATTCAGTAATAATAACAATAAGAACAATGTGTTGAGCAAGACCACCACCTGCAATTCATGCAGAAGGGGAACAGAACCAGAGATTCCAGGAGATGAGACATGCCAGTACCCACACCTCCAAAAAAAAGCAGAGCAATGGTATTTCATTGAAGGCGATGAAAGACATCTATTACCTACAGGTCTAGTTGGCATTTCCTCCAAGTGGGGAAGATGTGCTTTTAAACTGTCAATACTCACTTTGCCAAAGGCAAGTACAAATCTCATATGATATGTGTGCATATCGCTGTCTCTCATCATTCATTAAGATAGCTTTGTTCATGGGGCTTGATTTTTACTTCTATGAAGAGCACAGTTAAGTAAGCTGCCACTTCAAATTCCATGTATGCTTTTAGCATTTGCTCTCTCTTAGTGTTGTGCATTTAAAGTGACTTTGATCATTATCTGAAATTGTAGTTACACAATGAAGTATGTAAACAATGCAGACTCATTTTTTCTGTATATGTGTGGTTGATGAAGTGATAAACTCTGCAAAATAAGTATTCACTTTTCTGACGAAGAAAAACGTGACTTGTACTTTGGATGTAAAGTAGGAAATCGGGACTAGACTTTGCCTCCCCATATATATTGTATTGGATGTACATGGTATTTAAGAGAATAGTTAAGGGATCTACATTTGTCAGTGTCATTTACCATCCTTGTGGTATGGATAAAGCCTAAAAATCATGTAAGCAATTGCAGCTTTTCTTCCAAGGCAAAATATGTAATAAAGAATTTGAGATGGAAGTTTCTGCATGATATTGTTGAAGATTTTCTTGCAATATTATACAAAATTGACCCTTATTCTGATGTATCTTTTTTAAAAATTCCTTAGAAACATTAATCTTTTATATAACGAATGCCATTTTAACTTCCCAAACTCCAGACTTTTAATATATACATTGGCTTCTATAAATTGCAGAACAAGGAGAAAAATCACGATAACTCAAACACTATGAAATTTTTATGCATTTCAGTGAAAGAAACACCCACAAAAATTGTAAATAAATAGTTTACCTCAGCAATAAATGGATACATAAAGACAATAGACAAACAGAGGTCAAAATGAGATTTTCAAAGTGCCTCAATAGGGAATATGCACTATTATAAACAGTATAAAATACTCTTTATAATAGTGTCCAGGAGCTCAGTTCATAATAACAACCATTGCTCTTGTAAAGCTCTCTCCTAAATCCTTCAAGATTTTTGAGAGCGACAACACATCTACTTAGAGCATCCCAGACATTCTTAATAGGATTAAGGTGAGGAGACCTGACTGGCCAATCCATGCATACAGTAGTTTCTTCTTGAAAATATTGGTCCATGAACTTGCTCGATGAGGACTAGCATTATCCATTGCATAGAATAAATGTCTATCCTATCGCACCCACATATGGACGAACAAAGGGGTCCAAGATCTTGTTTCTATAAGTTGCAGCACAACACAGATTGGTGCATCCACCCAATGAGATGCTCCTCCAAATCATTACACTACCTTCACCCTTATTGTCCTTTTCATAGATGTTAGAGACGACTGATAACATGCCCCTGGTCCTCTCCAGATTGTTTTGTAGAGCAAATCGGGACTATCTAAATAACAATACCGACCCCATTGGTCTTCGATCCAGTTGACGTGGAGCCCACTTCGGATGTTCTCTCTTCTGCACACAGTTGAAGCAGATACCAGTGTTTCTGTAGCTGATACAAGGTCAAATTGTATCTGATTTAGGGTGGCACTCCTGTTTCAGCAAGCAGATAATCAGAGATATGGTCACCCAGTGCAGTTGCTGCCCATGGTCTTCCTTCACTGTATCTTCAAGATGCTGTTTGTGGCTGTCACAGTCTGTGAATGGAAAAACTCACATGAAACCATCTGGTTACTTCCACCTAACTTTTGCCAGCTTGTAGTCTTATGATGGCTTGCCACCTAAATTCATTGGTTATATGATGTCTTGCAGCCATATCCAAGAATTTTGCTATCACAAAATATCTTGCTCTCACTCCTGACATAACATGTCTGGAGTGAGAGCATGGAAAAATGCTCCAAAATACCTGCTTTTATGCCTTGGCTCATAGGCATATACCTCTGACTACATTACTCATTTGTATATGATAACCAGGCTCAGCATCACTCTTTAGATAATGTACCTGACTTTCAGGTGCCTCACCCCTACCCTCCAAGGTCCCACAATTTTTCTCTTTGTTCCTTCATTTATGGAAACTAGTACAGGGTGTTCGGGATAAATTTGACATATTTATAATTAATTATATTTTTCCGTAAGTTACATGTATTAACACACACTTCTCTTCATTTAAAAGTTTGGACCCTTCTTCATTCATATACAAGATGTCAGAAAGGATGGATAGCTGGAACCCACCTGAATCATGGAAGAGAATAACTTGTATCATGATGATTCGTGCCCGCCATCAAAATAAGGATATTACGACTGCTGCCCAATGCTCCCTGAATACAGTAAAAACAATCGGGCATGAACTAGAGACTTGCAATGGTGACTACGAGGATGTAGCAAGAAGAAAGATCCCTAGCAGACGATCTGATTGCGTTCGTACAGCAGAATTCCTCGCAAATCTGCAGGAACAGGTGTTGAAGAACCCTGGCATTGGAATTCGGGCTTTGTTCGTGGAGTTGCTAACTGTAGTCAAGCCCTGGATAACAAGGGTAGCCAATGGTAGGCCGTATGTATGGCAGCAGGATTCGGCCCCTTGCCACACCTCTGGGAAAAGTCAAAAATGGTTGTCTGAAAATTTCTACGACTTCACCAGTCCAAATGTTTGGCCTCCAAACTCCCCAGACCTTAACCCCATGGATTATTTTGTATGGGGCGCAGTTGAAAAAGACACCAATCGCACTTCCAGTAATACAAAAGCCCAGTTAATGGATAAAATTAAAACAGTTTTTGCGGCCCTTCCCAGGGAGACTGTAGCATCAGCTTGTTCGAGGTTCCGAAGCAGAATTGAAGCTGTGATCGACGCTAATGGTGGTTATTTTGAGTAAATCTTGTTGATAGTATTGTAATTAACTCTGCCTGTAATGTTTTTTTGTCAATTCATTAAATTTAATAGATACAAAGAAGATTTTCTTTTTCCTTACGAAACTGTCAAATTTATCCCGAACACCCTGTATATTAAATAATTAGTATGATATCATTTTTCTTTTTTAGTCTTTTATATAACCTCATAATCATCATTATGAGGTTATATAAATGTTCATTAAGATGTTCATTAATTAAGATGGTTATATAGATGTTCATTAAGCATCATTGGACCAGTGCTGGTCCAATGATGCTTAATGAACAATCTGTAACGAATAATTATAACTGAGTGGTTATTTTGAAATGAATTATAATAACTTTGATGGTCAGAGTGAATTGTTACGTCTCTGTATTTTCGTTTCTTTATTAGAGTACGTATTTAGTATGATCCAATTTTGATCCAGTTCTTTCTATATCCTCCTACCTTAACTTTATATCCGTCTCCTTAATATATAACCTGGTTTGGCTCCTTGGGATATTTCCTCTTCAGAAACTGGCAAATTTATATTTTAACTGCGCCAGCCAGCTTCCTATAACAAGAATATAATTCCGGCTCAGGGAAATATTCCTAGGTTTTAGGCATATACGTTAATCTAAATTCACACGCGAGCATATAGATCTCAGTTCCTTGCAGTCATGACCTAAGATTTAATCTCTATTATATAATTTTCTAAACTCTTTCTCGCTATTTGGTTCGAATTTTATAAGTGGTAGGTTGACTCCTCAAATTCAGTTAAGACTCGGATTCAAATAACAAAACATATTTATTAATACTAAAAGACAGGTACACTAAATCTTGTATCAAGTTATCAAAACTTCTGAATTTCTAGCTAAATTAATGTCTTATGCTTATCTATACAAACTGTTCAATACTAATCTGACTTTCTCACATAACCTGATATGCAAAATCATGTAATACAATGGATAATTTAAACAATGTTACACTCAAGTCAAGTTCCTTCATTCACATTTACTTTATATAGATATTTCTCAACTCATTTCTCTCTTTTAAGTTTACGCAATTAACAAAGAGTTTTCACTATTTCAATCATATACACATTAGAGATTTTTGATATACAATTCTTTGTCTAATAGAATTGGCTGTATTAATTACTCTATCCTATCAAAGTTCTTTAAAATGTCCTCAGTCTTGCTTTATCAAGACACAAATTCTACCTTCAAACAATCTCAAGATATAAAACAAAAGAATCTTTACTTTACCAAGTCCCTCCGAAGGTCTATTAGCTGCCACGTGTTGTTCGGGTCATCCTTCGTCTTGTGGCTGAGTTGTTCCGTTCTCTGCTACCAGACACAAATCAAGAAATGGCTGTTGCTACGAGCTTTCTCCGCTCGCTCGGGTGGGTTGTTCAGCGTTCCACCATTCTGCGTGAGCTGTTGATTCTCGTACGGATCTCCGCGGAATACCTCTCAGCGCAGGTCATGAATACGGCTAGCTGTCGTCGACATAGCACCCTCAGCTTGTCCTATCTCCGATCACTTGTCGAGAGTCCTTGATCTCCAAAATTCCCGAAGAAATAGGCAAAAAGCCTTGAGTTTGGCACACGTATTGCCTTAAATACTTTTTCTCAGTACCCTCTTTTCTGCATTGTTTTTTGCACGATCCATAACTTACATCGCCCTTAGGTTGATCCCCTTGCTTTCCCTCCTTGCTATTAGGTGTTGTTTTCGAGGAAAAGCACTTACGTCAGCCTTCCTTCCCCGTAAGCTACAGCCTTCGGCATTACGACAGGCACTTGCGGCTTAGATGTGACCGTTGATCCTATTAGTCATTTCTTACCTAGCGACTTACGATTTCATGATAATTTGATAATACATAAATTAAGCCATTATTCCTTTACATGAAATGCTAATCTGACATTATTCTTGATTTTTAGCTTTCCGTTTTACAATAAATAAATTCCAATATATTACTCATACTGATACATACTTTCATATACAACAACTTAGGTGTTTCTCACCTTCCACTAGTAAGCAGGTATTTTGCAAATTTCTTTGTAATTTTGTAAAGCTTACATGTTAGACCCTGAATGAATAACTTGTCAAGAAGTTCTCCATTCAGTATCTAACAGAATAAAACTTCTGCTTTGCCATCAAATGCATAACGTAATAATCGTGAATGTCAGTAGAATCAGCCCTTGATGCAGATCTATCTTTGTAATACTTTGAGGTGATATATGTTATTCTATATAATTTTTATTTTTTATTTAAGTTTTGACTCAAAGTTAATTTCTGATTTTGCTTTTACTTTACTTTTAAGCACACAGCCTAAGCCAGTTTTCTCAAAAGAAACTGAAGAAAAGGAGGAGGCTCCCCCACCCAAACAACCCAGACTGTCATCTTAAATTTTTTTTTTTTAATGAATGTTGTTTTGTTCTGATGATCATCAAACCCTGTAAATTATCCCCTTGAAATATCGCAATTCGTATTTCTTTGTAACATTGTCATTCTTTTAACAAACAACAATCATTTATAGAAGTTTCATGAAGTATATGAAATTACCAATTTGGTAATTTCATACACTTTATCAGTAAGATATATCTAATAGTATATTATCAGTTATATTTTATCTAATTATTAGCATCAACACAACTGCTTATATGATAATAACTTGTGCAAAAACACA
The DNA here is from genome assembly GCF_054136105.1 of Typopeltis vanoorti. NCBI lineage: Eukaryota > Metazoa > Arthropoda > Arachnida > Uropygi > Thelyphonidae > Typopeltis > Typopeltis vanoorti. Next base: position 83,145,983 of record NC_143568.1, read on the forward strand.
GAAACTAAAATTCATTAATTCTTCACAGGCTAGAGGAATATGGAAGAATTTGAAGCAGATATTCTGTCAACATTTGCTCATGTGAAAACACACACACACACACTGTTAGCACTTGACTGTGGTATGCACACTACCAGATAGTGTATATAGATGAAATCAGAAATGACTACTTTTTTTTTTATCCTTTTTAATTAATTGCTGGTGAAAATTACATAAAGAAGTAAAACTTTAATAAAAATGACTAGTTTTGTATGGCATTAATGTGTACTTCTTCAGATTGAGATAAAACCCAAATATAAAGGAATGTTTTACAAAGAAATTACTGAATCACAAACTGTTACAAAATTATGTAAATTTAAGGAAGCAAGTGAGATGATACAATAAATTAAAGAAGCCAAGGAATTATATTCTTGGTTTAATCCTTGATCCAAGTGTAAGCAAACATTGTTTGCATGTGAAATATCTTCATGAATGGGCTGCTTGTATATAGACTAATGTCTTCACTTCAATTGCCTTAATATCCCATAATGCAAAACACAAGCACCCTTTCGAATGTGTGTAATGCTATGCATTATGGGAAGGGTCACTACCCAGACTGGTTTAATGTACCTCAATAAAGGTTGAAACCTTTATTGAGGTATATTAAAGTGCTGATATGCCTTGCCAAAAACTCTGAGTGATCTACAAGATCATTCTAAATCTCACTGAGTGACTCTAAAGGGTCACTACTAAACTCATCACTCTTGACCTGAATCACTCCAGTACATGATTCTAAGCAATGGTTCCACTTAGTGGCAGGCAAAAATCCATTACCGAGCAGAGCCTCTCTACTACCCAGGAAACAAACAAACTGATAAATGAACATTATTAAATGTCATCAGTAGCAGCCAGACCCTGAAGAAATACTATAGTTGAAGTAATGCAGATTTCATATATTTTTCATATACAAGTACTCAAAATGTATCACACCTTATTATTAAAATACTCTGGATAGAGATAGATGTTAAAAGTTTTTTCACTTGGTTATACTATAAATTAAAGACGCTAAGAAATTATATTCTTGGTTTAATCCTTTATCTAAATGTAAGCAAACAATGTTTGTATGTGAAGTATCTTCACAACAGGGCCACTTGTACATAAAGACTAATGTTTTCACATCAATTTGCCTTAGTATCCTATAATGCAAAGCATATACCCTTTTGGGTATGTATAATGCTATGTATTATGGGAGATGATACAATGTCCAACTCAGTGTAAGAAAAACCAGTACCTAATCTTAAATCAGCTCTGGTCAGCATACTAAAAGATTTACATGTTAATAACTTATGCTATGTACCTTTAGAACAGGGTGGACCCCAAGAGTGGGAGGTTGGCATTTGAGTGGGAGAGGCTATATACTGCTTGGAAAGAAGTCAACAGAGACTCCATGGGCAAGGTGCATCTTGTCATGTAACAAGTTACATGTCCTGTAGCCAGCATAAATTGGAGAAATATGATGCTCCCAAGTCAGTACAACTGTGTCCAGGTGAAATAGCTGCAAGAAGGGAACTGAAAGAGTTTGAATGAGGCATTGTGATAGGATGCCATGTTGCAGGATTATCTGTTCTGCAAATTGTTGGCAGATTGGGCCATCCCAGGTTAACAGACGTGATACCATACTAATAATTGAAGCGAAGCGAGACAGCTGCAAGTGCTACCCACAGTGTAAGATAATATGTAAAAAACTGCCATTCATCAGCTAACACATTAATGCAGAGTTCCAGGTATCGACTGGAACACGAATCTGCAAAAACATTCAGAACCAAGGCTCACGACATGCAGTGTTGTTTTCAGTGGTGCAAAGAGCATGTACAGTTGGAAAGCTGTGTTATGGAGCAACAAATCATGCCTTCTGTCGAGCAGATGGATAGGTGTGGTGGATGCTTGGTGAACATCTCTTATTAGAGTACTTACCCCAGCTCTGAAATCTAGAGGTGGCATTGTGATGCTGTGGTTTTGATTTTCTTGGTTTGGCCTTGAACCTTAGTTTCTAGTACCATGGACATTGAACTCCAAGAGGTATCTGAACATTCTGGACAATGCAATGTTTCCTTCTTTGTAGCATTTCTATGGAACTGAATATTGTCTCTTTCAGCAAGACAATGCACCGTGCCATGAGGCTATTACTGTAGCAGCATGGTTTGTGAACATGAATGTCACCACACTAGACTAGCCTGCACAGAACTCTGATCTCAACTCTATTGAACATCTGTAGGATGAAGTGGAGCATTGGTTGAGATCAAGGGACACCTGTCCTACAACAGTCCTGGACCTCATTACATGCTTGCAGGAAGAATGGTCCAAAATTCCCATGCTTGCTATCATATGCTTCTGGAAAGTATGCCCCATATAATTGCTGCTTTCATCACAGCAAAAGGAGGTCCTGCATCATATTAAAGTGAGAGCCATGACTGTTTGTTCCTCACACTGTGGTGTCTGCTGATTCTTTCTAAGCAGTGTATATTGCACTTCACCATTCTTTCACATCTCCTTGCCATCTAGCCTAAAATTCATGATAGACAGAAAAAGAAGCTATGAGACAAGATGTACTTAAAATTGTAACAATGAAACACATATATGATATCTCCTTTCTACATTCAACATCTGTCACATGTTGAATGAATTAAAAAATAACAGTTTGTAATTCAGAAATTCTTTGTAAAATACCTCTTTATATTTGTATTTGTCTCAGTCTAAAGAAGTACAGAATAGGGCTGTATGAAAACTAGTCATTTTTTTAAAGTGTTTTACTGTTTTTATGGTTTTTTCCAGTAATTAATTTTAAAATATTGGATACAACAAGCCATGGAAATTTCAGCTCAGTATATATATATATTTTTAATGACTTTAAACCAAGATAAAATATTAAGTTTTAATGAAAATGATACAACTAGTTTCAGCCTTTTACTGCCTTCATCAGGTATCCACTAAAGGAAGAACACAATAATAAAAATTGAAGTTACAAAAAAACTGAGAATTACAGGCAAAAACGCAATACATAATTGACACAAAAACGTTGTATTTTTCAAGTTGTTCTATCCAACACGTCATCGTTTGTTGCGTGCATGCTTGTAAGTTCTCATGAACGCCAGTACTGAACAACTGCAGCATGGCTATCAGGGATGTTGTAACTCAAATTGCTGTTCAAATGTTCAGGATTAAGGAGGATTTCCCTGGACTCCAAGATTTTTCTTTCAAACTCATCACTGCAGCGAAAAATGTTTTTGTATTTATCCCAGCAAACTGAGTGATTCTGCAGATGCATGTGATCTTTTATAGGAGATGTCTCTCTTATGCTCCTCTATACATAGTTCAATAGATTTGTTAGTCTGATCAAAATAAGGAATATTACAATCGCATCATAACTTGTATACACCTGGATATTTCAGGTTGTGATAATAGGCTTCGGATGGCTTATAAGAGAATGAACTTTAGGAAGTGTAGTGAAAAATGTGCTGATGTTGTATTTTTTAAGGACTTTAGCCAATTTATTGGAGACTGAACTAATGTAAGGGATGGAGATGCTACCTTTAAAATTCGTAGTTTCTGTAGTACACTGCCTAGGAGGATCCAGAAGAAATTTCTTAATCATTTTTTCAGAATATCCATTTTGTTTAAAGATAAGAGAAAGGTGATTAATTTCTTTTTGGAGCTCATCTGGTTCATTTAAAAGAGAGTGTGCAATGTGTCCTAAGGTAGAAATAGTTCCGAGCTTTTGTGGTGGAAAGTGATAAGATTGACAGTGCAGATATCTGTTACTATGAGTGGGTTTTCTGTATATAGAGATTTTAAATCTATCAGAGCATGTGTAAGAATTACATCCAGGAATGGAAGGCAGTTATTTTGTTCTAGTTCGGCAGTGAATTTTATAATAAAAAATGTTATAATAAAGTTTCGGCTTAAGTGAGAATGACGATATGGCTTTCGTTTCAAAATCTTCTAGGAAAATGTTTGCTAGAACCTGGGATAAAGGGTTGCCCATAGCTTAGGACACAGAGAACTCTCTCTTTTAAATGAACCAGATGACCTCTAAAAAGAAATGAATTACCTTTCTCTTATCTTTAAACAAAATGGATATTCTAAAAAAATTAAGAAATTTCTTCTGGATCCTCCTAGGCAGTGTACTACAGAAACTACGAATTTTAAAAGTAGCATCTCCATCCCTTACATTAGTTCAGTTTCTAATAAATTGGCTAAAGTCCTTAAAAAATACGTCAGGACGTTTTTCACTACACTTCCTAAAGTCCATTTTCTTATAAGCCATCTGAAGCCTATTCATCACAACCTGAAATATCCAGGTGTATATATACAAGGTATGGTGCGATTGTAATATTCCTTATTTTGGACAGATTAACAAATCTATTGAACTATGTATAGAGGAGCATAAGAGAGACATCTCCTATAAAAGATCACATGCATCTGCGCTATCCAGTCATGTTCTTTTCTCAAACAATCCTCATGATGATCTACAGAGTCACTCAGTTTGCTGAGATAAATCCGAAAACATTTTTCGCTGCAGTGATGTGTTTGAAAGAAAAATCTTGGAGTCCAGGGAAATCCTCCTTAATCCTGAACATTTGAACAGCAATTTGAGTTACAACATCCCTGATAGCCATGCTACAGTTCAATACTGGTGTTCACGAGAACTTGCAAGCACGCATGCAACAAACAATGACGTGTTGGATAGAACAACTTGAAAAATATAACGTTTTTGTGTCAATTATGTTGCATTTTTTGCCTGTAATTCTCAGTTTTTTGTAACTTCAATTTTTATTATTGTGTTCTACCTTTAGTGGATGCCTGATGAAGGCTGTAAAAGGCTGAAACTAGTTGTATCATTTTCATTAAAACTTAATATTTTATCTCGGTTTAAAGTCATTAAATATCTATTTATTTTTAAAATGTACCATAACAACCGAGTAGAAGCTCAGGAATACACACACGCATATATATATTTAATAATTTTTAATAACTCATAAAATTGTTTTCTTTAATTGGAGTGACTGGAATTAAAATCCTAAAGGTACATACAATAATTTATCTTTTACATGTATTCCATATTTCTGGGAAGAAGTTTTTTCCTGTATGATATATATGGTCCTGTTTAGTGCACGTTTGGCAGTCTGAGTATCTGATCAACACTGTGCTTAAGCAAGTGAACTAAAACCTCTAGGATTTCAGTTTAAGAAATGTTAAAATAAGTGTAAAAAAAGTTAACAATCCAAAGCAGATTACATAAGAATGAAATGCAATAAGTTTGCCTCCTGCTCAAGTGGCATTCAAGCTTTCTGATCACTCACTAAGATTGTTGGACATAACTTCTCCCATTTCTTGTTTCCACATCTCTCACATCCTGATGGTATCATATAATCTCACTCATGGATAAGGCAGACCTAATATGGATACTAGTAAGGCTCCTGATCCAGATGGTATTCCTCAAGTTGTGCTCCATAATTAGCAACCCATCTGGTATTGCCTATATAAGGTTTCATCTACTTAATATCATGGAAGCAAGACTCTATCCAGCCTGTATCTACAAAAGGGATACATAAGTCAGCCACCAAATTATCATCCCATTGCTCCCATCTCTGTGCTCTCAAAAGTGATGAAGAAGGTTATTATCAACAACCAGCTTCTTCAGTACCTTGTGACCTATCAATTAATTAGCAATCACAATATGAATTCCACTCGTCTACAGCAGACTTCCTCATTAACCTTTCCCACTGTTGGGTACAGATGATGGAAAGATCTGGAGAAACCTATGCAGTTAATCTCAATATTTCGGAGGTATTCGATTGTGCTTGCATCAAGTCCTTCTTGATGCAAGCTGAGTGAATTGCAAGCTTCTTCTCTACTCATTTGTTGTATAATGGTTTGTGGCTCCCTCTTATCAAATTTCTTTATCAGTGCTAGGGTACCTCATAGTTCTGTACTCTCACCCATGCTCTTCCTCCTTTACATCAGTAACCTTCTCTCTTTCTCGTTGTATGTCATGGTGGTGTAATTTAAAAAATCCTCTATTACTAAAACAATTGAAGCCTCAAGAACTTTTATAATGAACGATAAATAGCGATCTCTTCACCACTATCAAATGGGGTGAAGACAGCTTACTGCTATTAAAACTTGGTATTGTCTCATTATCCACAAGAAAGATCCTACTTCATTTCCACTTACTTTGGATAATATTTTGATATCCTTTCAAGATCAGTTTTCTCTTGTGATAGTCAGCCCAATAAGAGACTGATTGGCACAAATATATTACATCAATACCCTCCCCAGCCTCTACTAAACTTGGTGCTGTTTTCACTCCGAAAATTACTTCACTTCTGCTCAACCTCTAACTCTTCTTAACACTTCTAATACTTTGTAAGTCTCGGATCCTACTATCCGTGGAATACTGTTCTCACATTTGGGATGGTGCACCCAAAATCTCTCGTGAATTGTTGATAAGATACAGAAGATAGCAGTCTACTTAATAGGTAACTTCTATTTTTCACCAGCTTCCTTCAGTCACTTTCCAATATGTTCTCTGTTTCTGCACTATGCATTTTCTATAGTTACTTTGATGGATGTTGCTCTGCTGAGTTGACATTACTGTTCCTCCACTTTCTTCTAATTGTGTGAGAATTGAAGCAGCCATTGGTCAACACTTATACCCTATACATCTCCAAATATTAAAAATGAACCTCTCATCGTCATCATTCTTTCTTGCCTCTGTTCTTTGGAACAATCTTCTCACCATTTTTCTCACTGAGTATAATTCCCAACTCTTTAAGAAACATATTAATAGATTAGATCACCTCTTTCTTCTTAATCACTTTCCCCACATATGCACATGGCATTGTTGTATTATTGGTCTTGTGACCTATAATGTGCATGTTATCATTATAAGAAAATAATATTCAGAAATTTTAAACTCCTAATATTTTCCAATGTCCAAGTTTGTGATTACAGTACAGTTGCTATCAAATAACAAGGGACCATGCATCATCTAAGTTATGAGTTACCTTGGTGTTTCACTGCTTGAATGATAATGATTTATTTATTTTTTATCCCACATGTGAGAGGTATGAGAACTTATATCATATCAATGCCATGTGTGAGGTGCAGATATGGATTGAAAAAAAAAAAAAATTGGTATTTTTCTTAAAGATCTTGAGGTTCAAGTTGTAGGGCAGTGGTTTTTAATCTTTTTTTGCCTGGCACCCACTTTTAACTATTTGTATGGCCTGGCACCCCATGCTCAATTTTACACTAGGTTAATGACTCAATAAAATAATTATAATATATTATTAGCAAACCTAAATTACCATCAACATATTTGAACTGATTGTTAATTAAAAATTAATAACTGATACAAATTAATTTTTACTCAAAAAAAAAAAAATGAACACTTACTGTATTTAATAAGCCATCATTAATGGCTATCATGAGCCTGTGAGATCCTCCTAATTTTTCAATATCAGGTTCAATGTTCGACAAACATAGTCTCAAGTCTCCTCTTTTACTTATTTGCAATCTGTTTTGCTGCTTAGCTAAAAATTGCAACATGATGCCGAATCCTTTCTCGACCAAGTATGAAGAAGGAAAAGCAATGAGCAGTAATTTTGTTTCTTGCCAAAGCTGAGTATACTTCCATTTGCGTGTTTGGCCAGAATCTTTTATACCAATGCTGTTAAACATGATAATGAAATACTTAAGGAATTGACAGCGTACACTAGAAATATAAATTAACTCAACTTTAATATATACTTTCCAATATTTCGGCAACGTCATGTTGCCATCTTCATGGGAACTTAAGATAAAGACACGTGCACGCAAGTAGCACATAACAGCAAATGAGAAACGAAGCAAGGAAGCTACCATTTTCCTAAAGTCCTGATAGTGTCCCCTGGCGGACTATATTAGGAGTTCTTGGCCTTTGAGCTGAAGTTCTGATGTATGTTTCCCAAATTTGGGGCAGTCTCGTGCATCCAAATTTGTTGAGGTTTGGAATGTTCCTAAGGGCTGAGGCTGATTCCATGAATAGTCTTTCATATTTGAACTTGCTGTGGTGTATTACTGTGGCTTTCTTCCACCTTATTCTGTGGCAAGTATCCAGAGCATGGTCTGCAAGCCCAGAGTGGTCTTTATTGGTGAAATCGGATGTAGTCCTTGTGTTCTGATATTTGCTGTCCTGCCTGTTTGGCCAAAGTAGAACAATTTACAGCTGCAAGGGACCTGGTATACACTAGGTAGGTCTAGGGGAAGTGGTTGGTCTTTAGTGGAGTGGATAAGGGATGCCAATTTTCTATATGGTCTGTAACGAGAGTAGTCATGTTTATTTAGGATTTTGTTGATTTTTTCCGAGATGCCTCGGATGTAGGGAATGGTGATGGATTTAGAGTAATCTTTTTTGCGAAGGGGGAGGTGGGTTGTTGATAACTGGTTTTAGTATTTTTTTTTGGGAAGGGGGGGGGTAGCCATTGGCTGAGAAAGTGTGAAGGATGTGATTTAGTTCAGTGGTTAGGGCTTGGTCATGTGAACAGATTAGTTTAGTCCTGTTGAATAGTGTCTTAATAACTCCATATTGTTGTGAGGGGGATGGTGGGATTGTTGGTGAATGTATCTGCTTGTATGAGTGGATTTTCTGTAAACTGAGAAAACCAAGGTTCCATCAGGTTGGCAGGTGACTAGTGTGTCTAGGAAGGGGGAGGCTATGTTTTTCTCTTTTTCCAGGGTGAACTTAATTCTAAGGTGTTGGTTGTTTAAGTGTGTTAAGAAGGAGAGGAGTGTATCCGGGCCATGTGGCCAAATAGCGAACACATCATCAACGTAGCGAAGCCATATGGTAGGTTTTTGTGGGGTAGAGTTTAAGGCTTTCTCTTCAAAAGTGTCCATAAAGAAGTTGGCCAAGTGCGGGGAAAGTGGTGAACCCATGGCTGTCCCCTCTATCTTTGTAGAATTTTTCCTGCCAAACGAAATAGCCTGAGTTCATTGTGAACTGAAATAGAGCTGAGATATCGGGAGGAAATTTAGCTTGGATTAGCTCTAAGGTTTCTTTGCGGGCGACATTTGTGAATAAAGTGAGATGTCAGAACTGACCATTATGTCATTATGTTGAAGTGTAAGGTTTCCTATACTGGCTTTGAAGTGGGCTGAGTTTTTTATATGTGATGGTGTGTTGCCAGTATAGTGTGAGAGCGCTTTGGCTAAATATTTAGCTAGTTTGTAAGTGGGCGAATCAATGCTATGGGATGTAATGGCACATTTTCCTTATGTATTTTTGGGAGCCCATATATACGGGGGGGGGGGGGGTCTAGAGTTATATGGTTTTAGTCTGTTAGTAATCTCTACAGGCCAAGAAGTGACCTTCTTAAGAAGCCTATGGAGTTTTCTAATTTGCAACACACCATCACACATAAAAAACTCGGCCCACTTCAAAGCCAGTATAGAAAACCTTACACTCCAACATAATGACATAAAGGTCAGTTTTGACGTTTCCTCCTTATTCACAAATGCCCCCCCCCCCTCTCAAAGAAACCTTAGAGCTAATTCAAGCTAAATTTCTTCCCAATATCTCAGTGCCATTTCAGTTCACAATGAACTCAGGCTATGTCGTTTGGCAAGAAAAATTCTACAAACAGATAGAGGGTACAGCCATGGGTTCACCACTTTCACCACCCTTGGCCAACTTCTTTATGGAGACTTTTGAAGAGAAAGCTTTAACTCTGCCCCACAAAAACCTACCATATGGTTTCGCTACGTTCATGATGTGTTCGCTATTTGGTCACATGGCCTGGATACACTCCTCTCCTTAACACACTTATTATTATTATTATTTGACACCACCAGGGAGTCCAAGGACTCATCAAGGGAGGTCACTGCTCTACCTCTCTCTCCACCAACTGACCGCAACCACACCAACGACATCTACAGCCGACCACCACGAGTCACCGGTATTTCCACAGATAATCACAAACATCCATGCCCATGCCTGGATTTGAGCCCGCAGCCTTTTGGCTGGAGAGCGTATACACTAACCACTCGGCCAGCCAGGCTGGGACCAACACCCTAGAATCAAGTTCACCCTGGAAAAAGAATAAGAGAAAAAACAGTAGCCTCCCCTTCCTAGACACGCTAGTCACCCGCCAACCTGATGGAATCTTGGTTTTTCTCAGTTTATAGAAAACCCACCCATACAGGCAGATACATTCACCAACAATTCCCCCACCCCCTCACAACAATATGGAGTTATTAAGACATTATTCAACAGGGCTAAACTAATCTGTTCAAATGACCAAGCCCTAACCAATGAACTAAATCACATCCTTAACACTTTCTCAGCCAATGGCTACCCCCCCCCCAAAAAAATACTAAAACTAGTTATCCACAACCCTCCTTCACAAAAAAGATTACTCTAAATCCATCACCATTCCTTACATCCAATGCACCTCAGAAAAAATCAACAAAATCTTAAAAAAACATGACTTGACCTCTTGTTACAGACCATATAGAAAATTGGCATCCCTTATCTGCTCCACTAAAGACCAACCACTTCCCCTAGACCTACCTGGTGTATACCAGGTCCCTTGCAGCTGTAAATTGTTCTACTTTGGCCAAACAGGCAGGACAGCAAATATCAGAAAAGGACTACATCCGATTTCACCAATAAAGACCACTCTGGGCTTGCAGACCATGCTTTGGATACTTGCCACAGAATAAGGTGGAAGAAAGCCACAGTAATACACTGCAGCAAGTTCAGATATGAAAGACTATTCATGGAACAACCTCAGCCCTTAGGAACATGCCAAACCTCAACAAATTTGGATGCATGAGACTGCCCCAAATTTGGGAAACATACATCAGAAGAACTTCAGCCCAAATGCCAAGAACACCCTAATATAGTCCGCCAGGGGACACCATCAGGACGTTAGGAAAACGGTAGCTTCATCGCTTCATTTCTCATTTGCTGTTATGTAGTACTTGCATGCATATGTCATTATCTTAAATTCCCATGAAGATGGCAACGTGACATTGCCGAAATATTGGAAAGTATATATTAAAGTTGATTTAATTTATATTTCTAGTGTATGCAGTCAATTCCTTAAGTATTTAATTATCATGTTTAACCAGTATATAAGCCTTTCTACAACAATGCTTTTAAAATTGTACTTGAGCTTCAAAATTATTTTTAGTCAATAAATTCTTCATACAAATTTGGATTAACAGAAGTGGTATCAGAAAGAAACAGATTTAAGACTCAATTGGGTATTTGAAGTTCATGAAAGTCTTTGAATCTGATCATCAAGTCTTCTTTCTATGTCATAAGAAGGAAACGATAACAGTCCAAATCTGTATCTAATATTAAATCCTCATCTATTATTTGTAGACTTCAGAACTGCAGAAAATCTCATCTTGCAATACCCATGGAATGTTAATTTGCTGAAAAAAAGCATTTATAATTTCCCTTTGCTTTAATAAGATACATGTTGTTTCCCTGCAATTTGATTAACCTCATTTATTTCTTGAAAATATCCAAAAAGATAGCAATGTCAATCTTTTCTTTTTTAAAAAAAAAATTACACATTTTCCCATCATGTGGATTAAGAAATTCCAAAACAGTATCATAGAGATTATTAAAGTGTCACAGACAGTTTCCATTTGAGAGCCATCTAAGTTCAGTTTAGTGTGAAGCAAAAGACACTCGAATTCTTCTTAATTTTAATGACAAAGTTTCCGGGAAAAAAAAGGATTTTCAATGACTGGGCTTTTATTTTATTCAACTCCTTTAATAACATCATTCAAAGTCTAATGTGGTCTACCACTAAGCTGTTTTGCAGCTAAGTGCTGTCTGTGAAGAATGCCATGAATTGCAATGATATTTGGAACTTCATCTTTTAAATGTTATAAATCCATGGTGATGACCAATCATAGCTGGTGCACCATCAGTTGCACACACAATAATATTTGTGAGAGTAATGTTTTTAGCACTTTCTTTCATAGTGCTAAAAACATGAAGGAAAGTGGTATTAAACATGATCTCAGAATTGGAGATGTTAATGTCACTCTTTGCTTCATGTGGACGATGTTATACTTCTAAATAAATCCGCTACAAGTTTGCAAGATTCCCTCACTAAATTGAATAACTGTTGTAATAGATATGGTATGAAGGTCAGTAATAAAAAGACAAAGACAATGAAAATAGGTAGAATTGTTGAAAATGTCAACTGCATTGTGAACTGAGAACCTGTGGAACAAGTAAAACATTTCAGCTACTTAGGCACGATTTTTACTGAAGATGGTAAATTAAATATGGAAATAGACAACAGAATCAACAAAGCTGGTATGGTAAGAAGTCAACTGAATAAATTTATATGGAATAAGAGAGAAATTAGTCAGAACATTAAATTAGCTGTATACAAGACCGTGTTCAAACCAGTTTTAACTTATGGATCTGAGAGCTGGGTTAGAAGTAAAACACTTGACCAAAGACTAAAGACCACAGATATTGAGAGTCCTGAGAAAGATTAGAGGTGTGAACAGATGGCATCAATGGCAATATCATATTAAAAACAAGGATATTAGGAAAGAACTTGACATTGTCAGCATCCAGGAATGCATTAGCAGAGCTAATCTCAGGTGGTATGGTCACTTAAACAGAATGGGTGAGGAAAGATTAGCAAAACAAGTGTTCTCTGCCAGGTTGGCAGGAAAATGACCCAGAGGAAGACCAAGATATAGGTGGATTGATATGGTACAAAGTGCCTTAGACGATAGAAATATAAGATCTAATAATGTTGGAGTCTTAACATGTAACAGACTGATTTGGAGGAAAATTGTAGATAGTAAGTTAGTAATGATGTAAATTTTTCATGTATTAGTATCATATCCTGTACACCCCTTGAGGGTATATGTCAGGAATTTTATGATGATGATGATGGTGTTTTTAGCATTAAAAAAATTTTTAACAACCTTAAACTAATTAGAAGAAACACACGTATAAACCACAGTGAAAATTATTTAATTGTAAATATTTCATCCTAAGTATCTTAGGACATCATCAGTAATTATGAACACACCACAGGTTTCGTTATTTAAAAAACCTTAAACTGTAGAACCTTTTGTCAGTTTTCAGTTGTTCAGCAAATAGAAACTCTTCGATAATTATTTCATTAGTATTTATATAAAACATGTAGGATATTAACAAAGGCTTTGTTGTCATGTAAAGTTGTCTAATCAAGTTGCCAAGAAAATTCTATGGTTTTTAAATCATCATAAAGTTTTTTTTTTTTTTTTTCCAGTGTCCTTTGCCAATTCATCAATTCTTGTTGATACTGAACTATTCTGAGAGGAATTGACAATGTCATATTACTTTTACCTGGGACAATCATCGTATCTAAAACTTCATTTATAGCCGGTAAGATGAGAGTTTCACCAATAGTATGTGACATTCCACATTTGGCAATTCATTCTGAAAGTTTGTAAGACAACAAGCCTCTTCTCTTGTTGGTTACTTTCTTTTGCAACCAACAGTTTTAAGTCCAGGATGATTTTTAAATAATCATCATCAAATTCCTGATATATACCCTCAAGGGGTGCACAGGATATGATAGTACTACATGAAAAATTTACATCATTACCAACTCCCTATCTGCAATTTTCTTCCAAATCATTCTTTACTTGTCAGGACTCCAACATTATCAGATCTTATATTTCTATCATCTAAGGCACTTTGTACCGTATCAATCCACCTATGTCTTGGTCTTCCTCTGGATCTTTTTCTCCCAACCTAGCCAGGGCCACCCCTATGAATTTTGCTGCCCTGTGCAGTAGCATATTTTGTTGCCCCTTCTCCCTTATTTATCATATAGTTTATTCCAACTTTGCCGCCCCGTGCAAATGCACGTCTTGCACCATCGGTAGAGCCGACCCTGAACCTAGCAGAGAACACTTGTTTTGCTAATCTTTCCTCTCCCATTCTGTTTAAGTGACCATCCCACCTGAGATTAGCTCTGCTAAAATATTCCTGGATGCTGACAATGTCAAGTTCATTCCTAATATCCTCGTTTTTAATACAATATTGCCATTGATGCCATCTGTTCTTGCCCCTAATCTTTCTCAGGACTCTCATATCTGCAGTCTCTAGTCTTTGGTTAAGTGTTTTTACTTGTGACCCAGCTCTCAGATCCATAAGTTAAAATTGTTTTGAACACTGTCTTATATGCAGCTAATTTAGTGTTTTGGCTAATTTCTCTCTAATTCCATATAAATTTATTCAGTTGACTATCTACCATACCAGCTTTGTTGATTCTGTTCTCTATTTCCATATTTAATTTGCCATCTTCATTAAAAATCGTGATTAAGTAGCTGAAATGTTTAACTTGTTCTATAGGTTCTCCATTCACAATGCAGTTGATATTTTCACTGCTTCTGCCTATTTTCATTCTCTTTCTCTTGTTATTGCTGACCTTCATACCATATCTATTACAACAGGTATTCAATTTAGTCATGGAATCTTGCAGAATTGTTGCGAATTTATTTAGAAGTATAACATCATTTGCAAAGAGCTGAGATTAACATTTCCTATTTTGATATCAGGTTTAATGCCACTTTCCTTCATAATATGATCCATATAGATAATGAATAACAGGAGATAATGTACACCCCTGTCTGACAGCAGATTTAACATTAAACCATCTTCCTGTACTTCCTTCAGTTCTAACTGTTGACTTACAACAACTCAAATAAAGACTAAGTATTGCTTGATATAATGCCCCATTGACACCATATAACTGTAGCGTTTTGAATAGCTTCTCTCTCTTGGCACCTTGTCATATGCCTTTTCCAGATCTATAAAACTTAAATACAGATCTTTGTTATATTTCCATGATTTCTGAGCTATCTGTCGTAAAGTGAAAATCTGATCCTGACAGCCTCTATTTGGCCTGAAACCAGCTTGTTCTTCACAAAGCTACTCTTCCACAATCCTTTTCGACTGTTTCTCAAGTATACTTGCATATATCTTACCAGGAACACAGTAATTACTCCATACTTCAAGAGTATCTTTTTCTCCTGTTTTGATGTCACCTTTATCATCTCTAATTCCTTTTACAGCACTCTTCCCTCCATTTCTGAGCCTCTTCAACAACCTCCAGAATATCATGCCACCTTCTTGATATTTATTTTCTATGTTCTTACCAAAGTCCTCCCGTGACTTTTGTTTAGAAAAAGACATCCTTATTAGTTTTACACAGCATTTAGCTTTCTTACACTTATCTCTGTATTCTCTAAGAGCAAAAGCTGACTTATTTGCCAGGAACTTTTGATATGCTTTCTTCTTTTGTTTCACTGCCTCTTTAACTTCCTGTGTCCACCATGGAGTTCTGATTTTTCTATCCTTACAGACAGCCTTAACACATGCCTCTCTAGCTGAATCAATCAGTGTTTTCTTCAGGGTTTGCCGCTGAATCTCCAAGCTTTAGTTCCTGTTCTAAACTCTTTCATTTTTTCTTGACTAATGCAGTTCACATCTGAGAGCTGCTCCACTTTAATTCACTTTAAAACTTTCTTACATGTTTTTCTTTTCAATATGCAATTCAATTTTATCTACTCAAGACTAAATGATTATCACTTTCAATTTCAAATCCTCTGTACACTCCGGTGTCCTGTACCAGGGAGGAAACATCACTATCAACAATAACATAGTCAATGAGACTTTTCTTATTCCTTGCCTCTTCTTTCCATGTGAATTTGTGTACATTTTTACGTTGGAACATTGTCTTAGTAATAACCAGTTCATGTCCTGAGCAGGAATCCAACAGGTATTTGCCATTATTATTAGCTTTGCTCTTTTCTCCAAATTTTCCCAAAATATTTTTGTATGTCTGACAATCATTTCCTACTCTGTTATTTAGATCCCAAACAAGGACCAACTTTTCCTTTTTCGTTGTGTCAGTTGCTTTCTCTAAAGCCTTAAAAAATTCCTCTACCACTGCCTTAATAGAACCTTCTGTGAGACCATAGGCACAAATAAGTCTCATTGTCCAGATCCCGATTCTGATATTTACCCACATCACTCTACTTCAGACTGCTTTCCATTCAAGAAGATTAGCTTCCTATGTTGTGTTGAGTACAATGGCTACTGCTTCTTTTCCTTGATCGTTATTGCCCGAATACAATATTTTGTATTTATTGCTCAGAAAGATCTCAGTTTTTGCCCTTTTTTTTGTTTCAGTCACCCCTATTATGTCGATCTGGTACTTATCCGATTCCTCAGCTAGCTCCATTTCTTTGCCATTCAGGTTCTTATGTTGATAGTACCGATCTTGAACTCTGATGATGCTCAGTTCGGGTGGGTTTTAGGATTTGTTCCAGTAGCTGACTTTTCACTGTTTGCCCTGGTTCCCTGGCGAAAACAGGGGACATTGTTTAACCGGGTTATGCCCCAGCAGGCATGAAATTCTGTCGTGTTGTACCATCATTCTATATTTTGGTTTAAGCCAATAAGAGTACTGTCGTGACGACTCTTTTCTGTCGTGTTCTAAATCTATCTAGTTTCAAGTCACTTTTATGAATAATACAACTAATTACGAAATGATCACCGATCCAAAAGTAGGGAAATTTATATTTATACTGCGCCACCCTATTCTTAGATTAGTCTATATAAATAGTAGGATCAGTTCTAAATTAAGTTAACAGTCATCTCATTAGGCCGAATCATCTATTATCATTTTTACTTGGGGTTCCCGCAAGATTCGAATGTTTATGAACAGTGCAATAATAAGGAATTCAGGCAAACACAATATTTAGATCAACAAAATAAAACATTTAATATATGACATGGTTAACAAAATACAAGAACTCTATTTTGAAATGGAACTATACAATTAACTTAACACATCTTCTTAGGTCACTGATGCTAATTCAATGTTCTAACTTTCATATACTATTCACAGTCTCAAAAACACAAATCTTCTTATCTCAAGTTAATATAACAATTTCACATTTTATTCAGTCTTCACAAATCTTTCAGCTCAATGTTTATATTCACAGCAGGCAATAAACTACGTAAGCTATATTCGAAGTAAATATATTCCCGGACCTTGAGCATCGGAGGTATATTACAGTTAATGCTAGAATAGAGAAACTTATACAACTACTCTTACCAGACAAATTCTTCAATACATCAAATTATTGAGAGAGCACTTATGAATTAACTTAATTAACATTAGCGGAACACACATAACAAATATTCTCCATAGTTTAAACTGTATTACTGTAAGTCGCACTTCACTATTCCAAACAACAGTAATTAGGTACTAATATCTTTTCCTGTTCACTTTTCTCCAAGTAATCAATATAACCTTTTCCTAGGGCAACATAGAATTTAATCGTAATCCAGATCAACTAGAACTAATCAGAATTTTCACATTGACTGTCCAGTTTCCTTTTATCTGATTACGGTGTCAACCTTTCTTCATAACAACAGCAGTTTTCGCTTATAACATTAAACTTTATGTTTCACTACTTATAGGTTCACTTCCGAACACTATACTCATAAATCTCTGCCCTGAGGATTATATAATCTGGGTTCCGCAAAACTCTCTCCTCCTTCTTAATAATAATTCTTCTCTATATCCCGTCTTATCTATGACCTTCACTCTTCTCTATATATCTCTCTATCTGACCTTCACTCCCACCTTACGTTCGAACGCCACGCTCTACTCCACTCGTGGTTGTTTACGCGTGCGTCTCCATGACAACAGACTGCACGTAAACATTTCGCTAATGTAATGTATGGTCTATTATTATTCATGAGTGATTACATAACATTAAATATTTCACAAATAAAAACAACAGAATATTTAAGCTACTTCTTTAACTTTTTGATTACGTATACAGTTAAATATAAATTAACACTTTACGTTACACCATATATATTTAGTTATACAAAATTCTAAACATATTATTATTTTATAAACTAATAATAGGTCAGGTTTTGAATAAATTTTTAATTAGTAATTCTTATTTAAGGAATAATAAATAAATTTATATGAGCCATGATTAATATTTAATAAGCAATGTTAAATGTGAATGAAAAATAATAAATTACATAACATGGCTTCATTCACAATTTAACAGTACAATCTGGTTGGCTAAATCCCAATTGCCAGCCCATCCTCATTCGTTCAGTATTGAGGTAGATACCTAACAGGGTGCACCACGAGAAGATGAGGATTGGACATTAGGTCAGAAGCCCTGGTCGGTTCTCCACATTACTTTGAAGGCTATGTGGAGGTAACTGAGAGTTACCTCCACATAGCCTTCAGTTATATAGCTATGACTCTTAAGCACCCCCCTTAAGCGATTTTTAAATTTAGTCTTTAATTTGCAAAAGTACTCCACATTCTTTTTTGTTTTATTTGGATGCTTTGTTTTTAAATGCTCAATCATTCTTGAAGGCTTCATTTGAGAAAGTAAGTTTTTTCACATATATTAAGCACATTGGTAACTGCTCATTATTTATAGACAGAATAACTCCATATTTTAAATATTCACTTGAATGTTGACTACACTTTTTTTTTTTTTTTTTTTTTTTCACTAATTTAATGGGCTACAGTGCTACACAATATCAGCAAAATACGCCATATGATACCATGGGCTAGATATAAACTGCAAACCAGGGATGTTAAATAGATGTTTGGAAAAGTAGTAGATTCCGCTAAAAATAGCCCAAATTAGTTATTTTCACTTTGAAAATTCAGATCAAAAAGTAGCCCAATTACTTAACTTTCAATGTAAAAATTCCAAAAACTAAGTAGCGAATAAATTTTAAAGTATTGCCAAACATACAATATAAATAGGGATGCTACATTGAGTACAGAATTTTTTGCTTTTATTATATTAGTAGTATTATAACCCTTACCACGCCCTCTAACACTTACAGCTCCCCCAGGGGAGTGCTATTGCCCAGGTTAAGAACCACTGTTGTAGGAAAACACATTATCAGGAAGACTGTTCCAGAGGACTGAGGTAAGTGGAATAAATGAGGATAAGGAGAAGCAGGTTCATTGTGTTTGAAGTTGTACTGAAAAGCGATGCTGAGCAGCTGCTGCTCTTGTTTTTGCAGAATAACTTTTGCCATTATTTTGGAGAGGATTAAGGTGATGACAATTGGACAGTAGGCTATTGTCTTCTTTTTTGGAATGGGTTGAATACATGCTTGCTTCCATGTGATGGGATAGGTGCCAACTGAGTATAGAAGACTGAAAATACAATAGGACAGGTGTTAGCTCTGGAACATGATTTTTGGGTACAACAGTGTTGGAGCAGACAATTTTGTAGTTCAGGTTGTCTAATATTATTCTTCTTATGTCTTTTTTGGTGAAAGACCACAACAGGCATATGATGCTCAGTTGCTGGCATGCAAAGAGGTGATTTGCCTTCATCATCTATGGAGGAGTTAAATGAAAAGCATGTGCCAGTTGGTCAGCATTTCTTTGGATGCTGTAACAACCGTGCCATCTGGATAGGAGAGAGAGGTGGAAGAGCAGGTGAGTAGAAGTTGTGTCCTGCTTTTGCAAGGAACCAGAAGGTGCAGCTTCTGTGTGGAGCATATGATAGTTGTTTTACATTTATTGCATGCTTCCACATAAGCTGAGTATGTAGCTGGGGGTTCTTAATGCAACCCACCTGTGGGTAAGCTGAACTTTTTCCTTCAATTGCTTTCATGCACCTTATGTGGTAAAAAGTGAATGGGAATTTTGGATGGAATGAGAGATGAATAGCTTTATACCATTGTGGATAATTTCTATGACTTTCTCAGTCATAGAAATGTCATAGTGGTGTCTGGATCAGAACATCGGAAGCGATAGGCATACCATGTAAATGAAGAGTAGCAGTTCTGGAGATCATTCCACTTGGTATCTTTATAGTGCCAAAGGACACAAAGTTGGGTGGGGTCAGAAGGAGGGTATTTTGTGAGACTGGAAATTTTCACAGGATTGTGGTCTGAGTTGCCAATAGGAAAGGTAACCTCTACATTGTGCCTGGAAGGAGAATTAGTCAAAAAAAAAAAAAAAAAAAGATCAAAGGTATTGAGGAAGTGGAGAGGATAGTGGATTATTGGGAATTCGGGTGGGTGTATGATTTGCATTATGCTTACAACAAAAACTTCTGCATCATATCCAGCTTGATCAGTAGTGTTGAAGAAGAGGAGCCAGTTGAAGTTGTGAATGTTCAGTTCACCTGGAAAAATGACTTTGCTGTTTGGATAGCTGGATTGAAGATGGTCGAGATTCATGGAGAGGAAGATGTAAAGGTTCGAGTGGTTTCAGAGTTAGGAGACTGATAAATACAGCAGACAGAAGTTACTAAGCAAGGCAAAGATACCTTCATCAAAGAGGAGGTCGAAAGCAGGGGATTCTGACTATTACTCGTAATAATAATATTACGAGTAATGTTAATATTAATTATTCCATTTCCTTCCAATCTAGGAAAATATAGATTGGAAGGAAATGGAATTTATACACTTACTGAGAGATAATTACTTGAGGCAGCATGTGATGGATGGGACTCAGGATAAGAGAGTGTCTGATCTGGTTATAGGATCAGAAGAGCTATCCATAACCAAGGTGGTCACATTGCCTCTGATTGGGGAGAGTGGCCATGTGGTAAAGACCACATGGCCACTCTATCCAACAGTGTAGTCACTGTTGATGGTAAATAATTTTTTACCATCGACTCTTATAAAATCCCTTTAGAAATGAATGTCTTTCTAATCATATCTCTCTTTTCTACCTATTGGCTAAATTTTGTAGACTGTTAGCCTTCAAACTCTCCTCACAGAGAGCACTCCACACATCTGTCATAATTTGGAGCATTTGTTTCTGAATCCTCTTCCCCCACATCCTCATCCCCAAGAAACACGTTACTGAATATGTGCACAGTAGTTCAGATGTGGTCATATTCAAACCTTATAAAGAGGGAGTAACTTCCTTATCCACTATCATCATATTGATGACATGTACCCTCATGGGGATACAGGCCATGTGGTAGGATATTGTGATAGTACATGTAACAGTTACATTATTACTAACATCCTATCAACAATTTTACCTGAAATTAATGTGTTATCTATCATTGATTTTCAAAAGTTAGGTGGAAACTTTATTTAAAACTCTATCTCTTTTGGGAATAAAAGGCATTACTGGTTTGTTTTATTTAATTTTGATGCCTATGTAGTATTGTGGAAACTTTTCTTGTACCTTAATGCTAAATCATGAGAAGAAAGACAGTTATTGATTCAATTCTAATTGCCAGCTAGAGGATTTTTTTTTTCTAAGTGTTTTTTTTCCCAGCTGTTTACTGAGTCAGTCTTTACAGGTAAGTAGGACTTTTTCTCCAGGGAACTCAGTTAACTCCATATGCTAGAGTACAACAATAAAATTCTTTTATTCTATTTTTTATTTATTTATTTTTTTTTTTTCAGAATATGTTTTTAGATTGCCAAAGTCTCACTTTTTTGGGGGGAGGGGGGGGATTTGTTTCATACCTATTATTATCAGGTATATTTTACCACATTCAGTTTGGTGAAAAGAAATTAGATTGAATTTTTAACTTTGCATGTTTAAAGTTTGCATTGTGTAAGATCTGATGTGTTTGTTTTATTATCCACTCCAGAAATATATGAACAGATTTAGAACACCCTTTTTTATGGATGCTTGTAAACCATAGAAATATACCCTCTATTTTACAAGAAAGAGGAAATATCATCTTTTCTACTTTCTTCCGCACCATGTAACTGGTTTTACTCTTTATTATTTTCTTCAAATGATCTTTAAAGATTTTATCCTACATACTTCCCCCCCCCCTCATTTACACAATTGTACTTTCTTTTTTAGGTGCATTTTACACTATATGTTAGCACCTTTCAAATTCATGTGGGCTGGCTGTCCATGGAAAGTTACCTCAGTAGATGAATTTTGGTGAAATTTTAATTGTTGTTTAAATTTGTTGATCTCAGTTTTGGTTTAAATATAGTAATTAGGGGGAAGGGATAGGCAAAATTATTGGAAATGATAGGAAATTATGCTTTTGAATGACAATAAATAAATTGCTGTACAATATATTTCAGGTCATGAAAAGAATTTTTTTTTGGGGGGGGGATATCCCCCCAAAGAAACTTTAAATATCACATGACTCGTTTGTCATGTGATATTTCACATTCATTTGATCATGGTTGTGATCAAATATTACCAAGCTACAGTAGCAAATAAATTAATCTGAACACTCAATTTTAAAGAACAATTTTAATTTTGCAAGAAAATAAGTACAAAAATTAAACTCCAACTTTACCTAATAATTTATATGTGCTCCTCTGCTTCTAATAAGTTCATTAATTCACTTAGGCATGGACTCTACCAATGTAGAACATATTTTTCTTATTTCTGCATCTTGAAACCATACTTTTATAATGGATTGTTAACTTATCCTTTGTATCACAATTTAATTTTTCAAGTCTCTTTTTCACTATAGCCCACAAATTTTCTGTTGTGTTAATGTCAGGAGAGTTATCTACCTTGCCACTAAAGCAATTGGATATTGTGATTTTTGAGGAACTCTTCCTTATTTTGTAGTTGATGTCGAGTGAGATCCTGTTGGAAGGTGAGTTCTTTATCTTTCTGGATCTGTGGGACAACTCTTTTCTGCAATATTTTTATGTATTGGTCACTTTTTTATCATACCGTCAACAGTCACAAGTGATCCTGGATCAGCATGTGTAAAAACTCCAAAACATCTTTTTAGCTGAGTGTTTAGGAGCTTGTTGAAGGTGAGCGGGAGAAGTTTTCTCAACTGCTAATTTGCGAACATAGGATACTCACTCTCCTTGGACAAAGAGATGACTCATCTGAGATATGACCTTCTTCCACTTCTTAACTGTCCAATCTTTGTACACTTTTGTCCACTACTGGAGCGGCGTTTTCTGCATAGCTTCTGTCAACAGTTGTTTCTCTTTTGGACTGTAGGCAGTCCTCTGCTGTCATGTCAGAAACATTAATCCTACTAGCTGCCAAGTCGCTATTTAAGTCTACAGTAGACAATCTTGGATTCATTTTGCTTTTCCTTACTAGTAAACAGTCTGGAGTAAGTGTAGTTTTCCTTTTTCACCCACATTTTCCTTTTCTACCAGGAGAAAAGATACCTATCTCCCTAAACCTCTTTAAAATCACATTAGCATTACCAAAACCAACACTACACTCATTGGCACAATTTTTCTTTGAGTCATGGATATGTACTGAGAAAGAGTACATATTTTTGAATGCTTTCTTGGAGATGTATCCATTTTATAGCTACACAAAATGAATAAAACACTACAAATGTTGACTTGTTTATTATTATTATTATTATTATGTGACACCTCCAGGGAGTCGAAAGACTCATTGAGGGAGAGTGCAACAACAGCATCGAATGATTGATCCCTTCCAACTACTAACCACGCTCAAACTTGCTAAACTTTTTGCAAGCCATTAGTAGCAGAGGCTCTGCCAATCGGACCAACCTTTGTTGGCAGTTTACACTATTAAAAATACACACTATTAATAAACATAGAGAGAGTTAAAACATGCAGCACTCAACCAAAATAGTGTACGAAAACCAAATCAGAAAATAGTAAACCAAAACCAAAATTATTGTGAAGTGAAACAAAAACCAAACCAAAACCTTGATGCAAATTCGGATTAATTTGTTCAGTACTGTATCATCTTATGGTCTCCCTCTTGTTCTTTGTGCTTTGATTGCCTTCTTCCCCTCTTGTTGTTCATTGCATGTCATGGCATATAGGAGTATCCCTGAATTCTGTACTTCAGCCCACTCTCATCCTTTTATACATCACTGACTTTTTTTTTTCTGACTTTGAATCCTCTCCATAGTTTGCTGATAAGTAATCTCTGTGCTTCTTTTTCATTCAAGAAATATTGTAGTAATCATATGATTCAAGCTTCCATAACCAATGTGTTAAACACCAATTTCCTCACCATTGTGGGGTGAATATAGTCTAACGAATTTCAAATATTATCAAAACACGGTCCTATCTTATTAACCAGAAGAAAGATTCTGCTTTGCTTCATCTTACTTTTGATAATGTTCCAATTTTCAATTAAAATTTGGTTTCTCTTCTTGTGCTGATTTTCATATCTGGCATAAACATATCCTTGCATAAATACATTACACCCTTAGCCTACAAAAAAAAATTTTTTTTGATCAAAACACTATTCTTCTACTCAATTCCTGTCCGCACAGTTAACCTAGTGGCTTTGCGCTTCACAACCATATCCCTGGGGAAGGAGTGTCCTAGGTTTGATTCCCGTCAACGACGTGAGGAGCTCAAGGATCTTCCTCAGCCATAGCCATGTTAGCTGGTCTTGGGTGTGGACAGCAGGGTTTTTTCCGCCAGTGCCAGTTTATCTGGTGTTTTTCATCCCGCAAGCAGGCAAACTGGTCTGAGGACACACGGATTACAGTCAGGAATACTGACCCAGCCATAAGTCTGATTCGTCAGCCTATGCCGGTTCCGGAGAACGGATAAAATTTGGGGGGACTAGATGGTACCGTGAACTCCCATAAAAAAGAGGGAAATGCAGTATCATCACACGGAATTTATTTATTTACTCAATTCCTAACACTTTATAAATCCAAAATCCAACTGACTTTAGAATATTGTTCTCATATTTAGAGTGATGCACCAGAAATCTCCCAAGAGTTGTTGATTGTGCACAGAAGAGGGCAGTCTGCCAAATAAGTGACTTTCCTTCTCTATGGAAAAGGAAAAGAACAATTGTTTACCCTTCCTAGACACCTTAGTCACACTCCTGCCTAATGATACACTTACCTTCACCGTATACAGAAAACCCACACACACACAGGCAGATACATTCACAAACTCTCCCACCACCACCCCTCTCAACAATATGGCATTATTAAAACTCTTACCAAGAGAGCCCACAATCTTTGTTCCAGTGGAACCGCCCTCACTACTGAGCTTAACCACATACACAGCACTTTCCTCTCCAATGGCTACAGCGATCACAGTATCAAAAAAATAATCAACTCCTCTCCCATTCCCCGTCCCTCTCGTCGACAAGATTTTAAAAATGCCATCACCATACCCTACATCCATGGCACATCCGAAAAAATAGCCAAGATACTAAAACAGTACAACCTACACACAGCATATAAGCCCCACTGCAAACTTGCTACCCTTATCCGTTCTACGAAAGATCAGCTCCCTCCTCTCTCTCTGCCTGGAGTTTACAAAGTACCCTGTTCCTGTAAGCTGGCGTACTTTGGACAGACAGGCAGATCAGCATCCATCCGTCTAGAGGAACACAAGTCTTACATCTTCAAACACAACTATGGCTATTCAGGCTTGGCTGACCATGTTTTGGACACTACCCAAAGGGTATCATGGAAGAAAACCACCATGCTCCACCACAGCAAATTCAAGAAAGAGAGACTTTTCTTAGAAGCAGCAGCAGCTCTCAAAAACCAACCAAATCTCAATAAATACGGTTGCATTAAGCTTCCGAAGATTTGAGAAACACTCATCACCAGAGTTCCCACCTTGCATTCCAGGCCAAGAGCGCTACTACTGCCCTTAGAGTAGTAGTGCTCTACCTAGATAGGACTTTAGTGTCACCCACGTGGTTGGGCTTAGTATTGTTTGTTATTTGTGTATATGTTACATTAATTGTTTTTGTAATCCCCGTAGATGTCCTACTGACTAGGACGAAATATAGGAAGTATTAAATTCTATTTTAATTCTTTTTGAGTGTTGTAAAAAAATCCATTAAGCCTCCAACATGATGTCCTCACAGCACTTAAGCCTCTACACACGTATAATGTATTGTGCAGAAGCACATCTCCTCCCACCAATTTCCTCGGTTGGTCTCTCTCTGTTTGTGTATGTGTGTTTCATTTTATGTGGACTTTTGACGAGCATGACATCTTGGAGATTGCTATAATAAATTCAGTCTATATTTGAATTAATGTATGTTATTTCATTATACCTTTGTTTTTTGAAGTAATGCTTTTTGATCATGACCCACAATAAGAAATATATTTTACATCATGATGCGCGCACACATACACATATATATATATACTAAACTGAAAAAAAAAGTTTCACGAAATAGTGCATGCCCTTACTACATATAATAAAAGTTTTTACAAAAACATATAGTTAATAACAAATGTTTAAAAAAACATAGTAAAAGGAACTAAATCAATACAGAAATAAATTAAAATACAGATGAACCCCAACCAATCCCTTTTTGACTTATGGCACTTAACACTTACAGACATTTTTGAATTGCCACCTATCCCAAAGTTGTGTTGCTTGCTTCAGAGTTACAGATATCACAGTGCTTTGCCCAAACAATAACAGATGACATTGTAGCACACGAACCCATTCCATAAACCAATTCAAACTTCAGCACAGTGTTTCAGCTTGGTAACATTTTACTTATAGCATCTTTCTGCAACTGAAGATGACATAATGATAGGATATGGCTATGTTTTAATTAATGCAACAGATGACTTATATGTTCATTCTAACCTGGAACATTTGAAGACACGTTCCAGGTTAGAATAAACTATGCACATGTTACGTACATAGTTGCCTATCTGATGCATCATCCAGCATGTTTTTTTTTTTTTTCAATTGGTTCAAGATTGCTTACCCCCCCCCCCCAGCCGACCATGACTTCTTTAGACGTCCAGCTAAATCTGGATACAATTCTGTAACTCCCACTGAATAACATGGATAAGAAGTGCAATTTGGTCTCACTATTTCATCCACCTCAGCCAGTAGGGAGGTTAAAAGCTACAAGATCTGTGAGATATGCTGTGATATTTTCTATTCTAATTTATTTTTAAAAAAGTTCTGGTTGTAACCCACAAAATTGATTTTCTGACTTACTAATGGGTTGTGACCCATAGTTTGTAAAACACTGGTCTAAATGGAGCAGGTAATATTCTCTAGCCCCAGTGTTTGGAAATTGGTTGCAATATATCTATCTACCTTGAATATAAATTGTTTAAGGTTGATGTTTGAAGTTAGTTTATCAAACATTATTAGATTAGCACAGTTTGTTTGCTTATTATGCATATGAAGATGTGATAATCACCATAAAGAAATTGAGGTGGAACTATGTAATTTACATATTATTTCTACATATTCCCAATGAAGTGTTTTATACACTTGTTAAAACACTGCTATCCTATGAGGAAAAAAAAAGTCTTGTTGCATAAACCAATGGGTTGTGACCCATAGTTTGTAAAACTATGGTACAGGTCCTTAGGTACAAATATGACTTCATCTGTGGTAAATGGTGTTTCTTTAAATTTAGGAATAGGAAATAGATGAGGCCAGGTCTGGCAAATAGGATGGATGCATTAGACACTGAAAGCCCGAGTTGTGTATTGTCTGGTAGACCGATTCTCCTTGAATTCAGGTGATTTTGAAGACTCGACACTCAGGATAGCCCCTGAGTTTCAGAACTTTTCAAATAACTTGACAAAAATGTTACAGCCTACATCCGTTTCCAATTTCAGCTTATTTATAGAGTAGATAATCCTATGAAAAAAAAAATTTTTTTTTTCATACACTTTTTTGGTTGGCTTAAATATAGTTGAAATAACTTTTTTTTGTTTGCTTTAAAAATCTGCCATTTCAGCAGATATTCAATCTCTTTTGCCAATCTATAATAGATTCTAGTTGCCGACTAGTAAGAACTTTTTCTAAGCCTTTTTTCGACCGGTTCCCGATTAGTTGATCTCTGGCACGGGCAAGTGGGTTTTTTCTCCCAGAAACAGATTTTTCGTCCCGTAAACTCAATAAAATCGATCGTAGAACCCATACCATTTTCAGACAAAAATATTGTGTTGGGTCAGGTACCACGAGATGGCGGCACTTGTTAGCCGTCTCTTCACTACATGCCACTTAATTAGTGATAGCCTTGGGTCAGCTTTCTCTGATTGGGTAGCAGTGGAGATTGAACTGCCCACTCTGTCTCCAAAAGTAATATAGGGTTAAATCGGCCTCGCCTACTCCCTACATGGAAATAAAAGGCATTAGCTGATTTTTTTTTATACACTGCTCAAAACAGATATTTTAGTTTCTGTTCGGATAATAATTTCTGCAAATAACTATTGGGTACTTTATACATGAATAAATATTTCTTACTAATGGATAGGGTGTAATTGATGAGATATTGTTTAAGCAATCAAAAGAGCCTGTGGCTCAGTGGATGTGGTGTTTGCATACCACGGTGCTTAGCTGCACGAAGGAAGACTGGATTTCGAGTCTAGTTGGCGACTAGAGGAAATTTTTCTAAGCCTTTTTTCGACTGCTTCCCGAGTTAGTCGATCTCTGGCAAGAGGGTTTTTTCTCCTGTAAACTCAAGAAAATCGACCGTAGAACCCACATTATTTTAGACATTAAATACGAGGGTTAGGGACCACGAGATGGGGGAACTTGTTGAGCTGTCACTCTTCACTGCGTGCCTCTTAATTAGTGATAGCCTTGGGCCAGCTACCTCTGATTGGGTACCAGTGGATATTGAACTGCCCACTCAGTCTCCAAAAGTTAGATAGGGTTAAAAACGGCCTCGCCTTCTCCCTATAGATACAGGAATAAAGAGGCGTTAGCTGATTTTTCTTTTATGATTTTAGTGTGAAATAATTTTGTTAATTTTTAATAGGGCGTATGGTCTACTAACAGCCAAAACAGTGCATGGAATGGACCAGATAAGATGATCAAACAGTTATTGTGGGATATTTCCCCATTCTTCTGTGAGAACAATTTCGAGCTCATGAAGCGATCATGGTGGCACCAGTCGAGGAAAAACGTCTACCTAAAGCATTCCAGGCATGTTCGATTCAATTGCAATCCGATGGGCAGGCAGGCAGTCGAGTCCATTTGTTCCATACCTTCTTCAAATCACTCTTGTACCAAATTTGCATGGTGTGGATGAGCATTGTCATCCATAAAAATGAATTCTTGGCCAGTCATCAGTATATGGACGAACTATCGGTTCCAAAATCTCATTGCGATACCTTTGTGCTGTTAAGGAACCGTTTTTAATAAAATAGATATCAGTATGGTCACCTATTCTTATTCCAGCCCATACCATCAAACTCCTGCCTTGATGTTGGGAGCTTGATTGGTCGAAAACCATTGGTCTTCGAGCATATAAAGCTATGGCATGAAGACGATTTCGAACATTTCCTATCTCCAGAAAGCGATTCCAAAGTGGTGAAATTACGCGTTGAGATACACGATACCCTTGAGCGACAACTTGCTGCGTTTGTCCAGCTTCTAATCGACCAATGGCTTTCCAAGATATCATGTTGCTCTGCCATTTTTAACAAAATAATGGGTGGTAGGTGACACAAGTTTACAATTGAAGTGATAATTATGCACTGCGGAAGTGAGGCCAACAAGCCACGCTTTTATACCCCCACATGCTAATACGGCTAAGACACATTTTGACAACTCTTAACATTATTTTGTATGGAGTTGCATGTTCCACACTGTTGTATGTATATTAAGAATATTTTAAAATGTTATATATATATATATATATATATATATATTTGTAAATTATTTTTATAATTTACAATAAAACCAAAATATCTAATTGTTTTGAGCAGTATATGTGTTAATAAAGGTAAACTAATCTTGTAATGCCATTTTAGTCTCCCCTTTTATAGTTCTGATATTCTGGAAATTGATAGACATGACTACACCATGCCTATAAATTTAATTTCACAAGAGGGGCAGAATAATTAAATTTGGATATCATGTGACTTAAAATGTAAAATTATACAAAAATGACCTTTAGTTTTGAGAATGACTGTGACAAAGAATCATTGCAAAATCAGTTGACATTAAAATTATCTGTACTGTTATTGTATGCATGTCGATTTGGGGTGTGCCTAGTTTGTTTTGCACCTCTGTATGTAGTGCAATAGAAGACCGACGGAAATTTCAGGTTTTCAGTTGGAAAGAAAAAAAAAAAAAACCCAAGTTCATTTCCCGTCGTGACAAGAGGATTTTTATTCTCGGAAACTCCGATTTTTTATCATGCATACAGTGACATCGAGCAGAGAATAATTTAGACATAAATAATATTACTGAGCAGTAGATGGTATTGTGAATAAATGACGAATAATGGCATTATGTGCAGATGACGGAGTGAATAGTTTTTGATAGTGGATTCTGCGCCTGTCCTCCGAGATGACACTACTAGAATTCGTTGATTTACAGCATAAATATTTACATATGCACATTGAACATATTCATTTACAAAATCCGCAACGAAGCTCGCACATTTCTTACAATCAATGCTTGCTATTTTTAATCTAATAATTGTTATTTAAAACCAGCTAACTCCTCTTATGCCCTTATTGATAGGGAATAGACAAAGACGTTTTAGCACAATCTAACTTTTGGAGCCGAGTGGATAGTTCATTCTCTACCGGTAGCAATCAGAGCGAGCTGGCCCAAGACTATCACTACTTTGAAGCTACATCCAGTGAAGAGGCGGCTAATAAGTGATTAGAAGAAACACACGTATAAACCACAGTGAAAATTATTTAATTGTAAATATTTCATCCTAAGTATCTTAGGACATCATCAGTACAGTATTTAAACAAAAATTAGGAATAACATACAGTTAGGGCGCATGATTACAATAGAATCTCATGAAAACGTGCATAACGTGCTAAAGTAGTACAAAAAAAAAACGTTAATTATTTAACACAGTTTTGTATGATAATTTCCCATACTTTAGGAATAGTAAGAACGTCGTTGCGGTTTAGGTTTGGTCTGTGTAGTAGGGCTTCAGAACTTTCTTTGTATAAACGTTCATGTTTAAATAAAGATCTATGTAAAAGTTTAGCCTTTTCCCAATGGATCCTATGGTTTGGATTTTCAATTCCGTGTTGAGAGAGGCCAGATTTCTGCGGTTTAAGAAGACGAATGTGGTCTTGATGTTCCGAGATGCGTTTCTGAACAGACCTACCTGTCTGTCCAAAGTAAGATAATTTGCATGAGCATGGAATCTCATAAACACCAGGTAACATCAAGGGTGAGAATTTGTCCTTAGGAGAAGGTAATAAGTTGTAAATTTGGTTGATAGGTTTGTAAGTAGTGGCAAAATTGTATTTCTTCATAATTTTAGAAAGACGTTCTGAGATGCCTTTAACGTAAGGTATGGGAATCCTATGCACTTCTTCCTGTCTGGTTTGATGTATGCAGAAGTGACTGATGATTTTTTGAGTTTTGGGATTATATCCATTTAGGATGGCTGTATTTTTGATAACTTCTAATTCCTGGTTTAAAGATTCTTCAGAGGAGCAGAATTTGTGTGCTCTGGAAACTAGTGATTTAATAATGCCAGATTTCTGAGATGGATGATGAGCAGAAGAATTGTGAATGTAGCGACCTGAGAATGTAGGCTTGCGAAAGACGGAAGTGGCGATGGAACCGTCTTCTTTTCTTTTGATGTGTAAATCCAAAAAAGAGATACCCTGTGGAGATTCCTTTTCTAACGTAAAGTTGATGCGATGATGAAGAAGGTTAATTTTATCTAGAAACAGTTGTAATTTAGGTTCGGGATGATTCCATACTGCAAATACGTCATCGACATATCTTAGCCAAATTTTTGGTTTGTGTTCAAAAGTGAATATTTTTTCCTCAAGGTGTTCTAGAAACAAATTTGCTAGGTTTGGTGATAAAGGAGATCCCATTGCTGTTCCTTCCTCTTGCTTGTAAATTTCACCTTTCCAGGTGAAGTAACCTGATGCAATAACAAACTTGAATAATTCAACTATATCAGACGGAAATTTTTGAGTTAGTAATTCTATTGTTTCTTTATGGGGAATGTTAGTGAAGAGGGAGACAATGTCGAAGCTGATTAACAAGTCAGTTTTTGATAGTTGAATGTCTCTAATTTTTGTGTGAAACTCGTAGAATTTTTGATTGAAGAGACTGAGTGGCTGGCCTAAGTGAGGCCGGAGAAGGTTAGATAAGAATCTTGATAACTTGTACGTTGGACAGCCGATACAGTCTATGACAGGTCTAAGTGGAACATTAGTTTTGTGTAGCTTAGGTAAGCCATAAATTCTAGGAGGTCTTGCATGATATGTCTTAAGTTTTTGATTGTTTCTTCATCTAAGAAAGAAGTTTCATTAAGTAGCTTATTTAATTTTCTGAGTTGACGATTCGTAGGATCAAAATCCAATTTGGAGTAAGTATTACGATCTCGAAGAAGTAAATTAATTTTTCGGTCATATGAATTGGTATCAAGAACCACAGTGGTATTTCCTTTATCAGCTCTAGTAATGATTAAATTTTTGTTACGTTTTAAGGAAATAATAGCTTTCAATTCCGACGGTGGGATATTTAATCCTGAAGGTTTGGCATTGTAGATCACTTTAGCTACTTCGAAACGAAGTTTGTTGGCTTCAATACTGGAGAGATGCTTGATGTTTCTTTCTATATTATGTATAAAGTCTAAATATGGGAAACACTTTGGTGAAATCGCAAATTATGGCCTCTTGCTAGAACATTTAATTCATCTTTTGTTAGTTGACGGTTAGATAAATTGACTACCCATTTTCCCGTTGGTAATTTGTTAGTGATCTTTTTTGATCGATTTAATAGATTAAGGTATTTAATATGTAGAGCACTATTGCATTTATCAAAAGCTTTTTTTCCCGAATTCTTTGAGACAGTTATAATTAATTGTAGCAATTCTTGATTTAACGTATTTGACAAATCTGTTTCTAGTTCTGTAATATTTAAATTTTTTGTTGCTAGTTCATGCTTAGACACTCGTAACTGATTGAGTAATAAGGAATGACTTGCTTTTTGATAGAATGTCTTTCTAAAATTATGAGGAAATACAATTTTGCCACTACTTACAAACCTATCAACCAAATTTACAACTTATTACCTTCTCCTAAGGACAAATTCTCACCCTTGATGTTACCTGGTGTTTATGAGATTCCATGCTCATGTAAATTATCTTACTTTGGACAGACAGGTAGGTCTGTTCAGAAACGCATCTCGGAACATCAAGACCACATTCGTCTTCTTAAACCGCAGAAATCTGGCCTCTCTCAACACGGAATTGAAAATCCAAACCATAGGATCCATTGGGGAAAAGGCTAAACTTTTACATTGATCTTTATTTAAACATGAACGTTTATACAAAGAAAGTTCTGAAGCCCTTCTACACAGACCAAACCTAAACCGCAACGACGTTCTTACTATTCCTAAAGTATGGGAAATTATCATACAAAACTGTGTTAAATAATTAACGTTTTTTTTTTTTTTTTTTTGTACTACTTTAGCACGTTATGCACGTTTTCATGAGATTCTATTGTAATCATGCGCCCTAACTGTATGTTATTCCTAATTTTTGTTTAAATACTGTACTGATGATGTCCTAAGGTACTTAGGATGTAATATTTGCAATTATATAATTTTCACTGTGGTTTATACGTGTGTTTCTTCTAATTATGAACGCACCACAGGTTTCGTTATTTAAAAAAGGCTAATAAGTGGTCGATTTTCTTTACGGGACCCAAAATTTCCTTCCCCCTTGCTATAGATCGACTAACGGGGGAACTGGTCGAAGAAACGCTGAAAAACGTTGTAGTCTACACTAGAATCAAATTTAGTCCCTCTTCATGCAGCCTACCACAGTGAATGCCAATTCCATTGATCTTAATTGTAATAAAAATAAAAAAGGCGTAACCATGTGGAATTGGGTTTTGTCCATAACGCTAGATCGCTCAAAGACAGCTGTTAATTCGAATCTAGTCGCTGACTAGAGGAACATTTTCTCTTTCTTCTACCGTTTCCCGAGTTATTCGATAAAACTCAGGTTTATTGTTCTGGAAACTGGTTTTCTCTCCCACAAACTCAAGAAAATTCTAGAGAACTCATACTATTTCAGACAAATAATAATATACTGTTAGTGATCACAAGATCGTGGCAGTGGTCTGCCTCTTTCGGATTCCCTTTTACAATTTAATGACAGTTTTCTGCTAGTTATCTTTGATTCACTTCCAATGGAGTTGAACTGCTTCATCAGTCTCCAAATGTTAGATATGGCTTAAACAACCTCGCCTTCCTCTAGGGAATAGAAGATGTTAGCGGATTTCGTTTTTATTTTATCGAAATATTAATCAAGATATCTTCAGTTAATTACTCGGTAAAATTAAATGTAATTAAGCAATGAAAGTTATACACATATCAGTAATGACATAATAGTATTGTACTTATTATCATTCAGAGTATTTACAAATCATAATTAAAACATGATTACATTTATTGTCCAGTACGAAGTACTTAGTATATTTGTTTTTGATAAATATTCATAATTATATAGTGATTTTACTCACTGCTGCCCTGCACGCCTTTTCTCTCTTTGGTCTGATGATGTTTCTGCTGGCATCCTCCAAACGTTTGCTAACCTTACATGGGACATAATAATAATACGAAAAAGTAAAATACCAAGGAAGAAAAAAAATGAAAACCCAAGACGTGGCAATGGTTACAGCATGGATATATTGAGAAAGAAAAAAAGTTTTATTCTAACTGCTTTAAAAGCATCACAAACTAATGGCATAAGCTGAAATCGGGAAACGTTGGTAATAACAGTAAATGCTACAGTAAGATTGCCCAAACCGACCATAAATATCTCCATGATCAATTGGCCAATATAATTCATTGGTATGTACTCGCAAAAAAGTAATAAATAAATAATATATACCTTTCGTATATCTGACAACTGATAGCAGCACAAAATCAGAACAGTACTGGAAACCGAAACTGCAAAAATGTTCTGGGACTTTAGAATACAAACTGGTCTGCCTTTTGACTACAATGGACCTAGCATCACAATTATTGGCACAACAAGAAATAGTATCGATATTTGGCAATGGAAGCTGACTTAAACAGCCAAGATCACCCCTGCTGTTATTGATACTTCTGCAATTTCAAAGAAGCTGTCTATTTAAAAGATTAAACATTAACGATTTAATATATGATTTGCTAAAAAAAAAGACAGCATTACTTGGAACAGTCCATATTTTCAACGCTACCTTAGACTATTAAGACATTCTTGGAGAGAATATAAATTGCAATTACAGTCCGATATTTGTGAATATGGACTCTTTCAAGTAATACTAGCTTATTTTGGCCTATTTCATGTGAAAAAATATATAATAGCCGCTAATGCCTTGTATTACCAAAAGAAGTAAAGGAAGCCGTTTTAGCCTTATTCAACCTTTTTGTTGTTGTCTGAGGGACAGTGAAACTTCATCCTTAGCCAATCGAGGATAGTTGCTCACAAACTATCAATGATTTAAACGGTATCCGGTGAAGACATAGTACAGCAGATAAATGCCGCTATCTCATTTAAGTTCGATTCTAATAGTATTGCATTAAAGATGAGATAGCAGCATTTATCTGCTGTACTGTGTTGTTGTTAATGATGATAATATATTGCTAATAATCCTGCTTCGAAAGAGGGCAACAGACATGTTAGTGTGAGGAATAAACATCCATGACACCCACCTTAATAAGATGTAGGACATTTCACTGCGATGACTGCAATAATCCTACGGTGTATAAATTTCACAAACGTACGATTGCGATAAATATGAATTTTGGACCATCTTCCTGTGGACATGAAATGAGGTCCTGGACTGTTGTGGAGTGGGCGTCCCTTGACTTCGACGCTTCAGTTCATTCCCCAGATGCTCACTAGGATTGAGATCAGGGATCTGTGGAGACCACTTAATTGTGGTGGCGTTCATGTCTGCCAAGTAGCTACAGCAGCCTTATGGCATGTTGCATTGTCTTGCTGAAAGAGACAAGGGTCAGTTCTGTAGAAATGCTACAAAGAAGGAAACATTACATTGTCCAGAATGTTCGATCATTCGTATCATTGATTGTTGAATGGGGATGACTGAATTTGTGAACAATTTGCCGAACAGATAGACCTTCAACATGGCATCCTATCACGATGCCTCATTCAAACTCCGCCAGTTCCGTTCTCGGGCCATTTCACTCGGCCACAGTTACACTGCCTTGGGAGCAATATATTATTATTACATGACACCTCCAGGGAGTCCATTAATCTCATTGAGGGATTCTTTCAATTTATACCAGCTGTCAATTACATGGCACAAGTGACCATGCACCTTGCCCATGGGAGCGTTCCAAGCAGTGTATGTATGTATGTATATATATAAATTGATAATCATGAGTGACATCATAAAAATGCAATGAAAGGCCTGCACGAATGGCGCTAACATCCACTGCGAGATTCCTGGGACACCGGAAGAAAAACCGTTCTAATTTGCATTCTAGACTAGAAAAACTTTTCCTATTCGCGTTTTTTCAGCCAGTTCTCGAGTCATTCAATCTTTGCCAAAAACTCTGGTTAAAAATCTGCATATCTAGAAAAATCCGTCATAGAGCTCGCACTAGTTCAAATAACAGTGTCAAGAAGCACCAGCTGTCGACCTACTCTCCTAAGATGCCTTTGGATCGTTGATAGTCTTGACCCAGCTATCAGTGAGAGATAGCGATTGGGTGGCCATCGATCTTCACTAATAATAATAAATAAAACCTCCACTTGTGTAATAAAAAAAGCGTTTTTCCCCCCTTTTCACTTTAAAATGCGATCCCCATTATTTACTTGTCCCACTAGAGGGACAAAATAATGTTCAATATTAGAGTAAGCAAATCTTTTCCCTTATCATTTTATTCTGTCCATATTAGAAATCTCCATAGTATTTAACTAATGCGAAGAACTAACTTATCCATGCTTTTATACTAAACTCTTTCAAATGAAATGCCCCTTTCCAAAGGGAGGTGGGGGGAGTGATCCAGAAATGACTTAAGTTTGATGGCAAAAAATCGCACTTCGAAATATCTCTGATCAGCATCTTTCACCTGTCAACCTTCAGTTTATACATACCTAGGAAAACTTGTTTGGTTTATTTAGCTATGTAGGAATAAGTTTTTGGCAGACATTCGGCAGAGCCTCTATTTTCTTATTTAATATCACCAAAAATTAAACAATTCATGCTATGAAAAAAGAATAAACTTTACTGAATATATGAATTCCAAATGTAAAAATTTAAGCGATTTAAATTTTTATTTTATTTATGTTTTGCATAAAGCAAACTATTTTCTTAAAGTAGTGATAGATCCACTCTAGAT
Organism: Typopeltis vanoorti; assembly: GCF_054136105.1. Classification (NCBI taxonomy): domain Eukaryota; kingdom Metazoa; phylum Arthropoda; class Arachnida; order Uropygi; family Thelyphonidae; genus Typopeltis; species Typopeltis vanoorti. The sequence goes on from NC_143568.1 coordinate 83,183,313, forward strand.
CTGGGAGGGTTTATGAACGTAATTAAGTCCAACTATTGCAAAAGAATGCGAGAAAGCCAAAGTAAAGCACCGGGTTTCAGCAATAATTTTCTATGAATGAAGGATCCAACAAAAGTTTGCTGCATGGCTTTCCCAAAAAATATGCCACCGATTAAAAATAACGAAAAAATAAACCTCCTTCAACTTCATTCTGTAGGGGCATAGGTGGCACTCTCTGAGCCTTAAAATAAATAACTTTTGGAAATTGATGAGCTGATAGGTTTCCAACTTTCACCATCACAGAAATTGAATGCAATGTATGCAGTCATGCTGAATAAATAGTAATGAGAATATTCCAGGCAGCCATGACATTAAGAACCAGCTGAGTAAGTCTTTCTTCTGCTAATAAAGCATAATGGAAATTATCACAAGACTGTGTAGATGCTTGTGCATTAAAAACATAAGTGAACACATGAACTCTCAACATAGTTAAATAGGCGAGATTTAAATATATGAAGAAAATAATACTTCTGAGAGTGTCTGCATTCATAAGGAGTAGTACGTAGATTATTGGCTGGATTTGAAATGAAAAATAATTGGAGAGCATGTCATTCACATTCAGAATGAAGCAGTTGAGGGAGAAGGGGATATCTGAAGAAAAGTGACAGCAAAATACCACAAACAAAAACACATTTGAGATGTCAAAATTTAGCTGTCTAGTAACTCAGTACAATGTAATAAGTAGTTACTGCTAACAATAGTTGAAACCATTTTTAACTTAGCATTTGCAAAGATATAGCAATTTACAATAAACAGTGAGTATGTTAATAATATGCTACTTCTAGTTTCAAATTTGATTTCATGTGAGAAAAAATTTACTTGCATATTATTAAACCTCCATGGGGTCAAATGCTCATTATTGGAGATCGTACTGTGCCTTGAATATATTCACCATCTCCACTCGATGGGAAATGCATTCCAGTCACTTTCTCTCCATAAAAAAAACCCTTCTCATCTTCCTGATGCTTCTAGGGGGTGACCTCTTTTATTCCCCATCCTCCTCAATTCTATGCACAATCTGGTAATTTATTTTATTTATTCGTATGGAGTTTCCTCCCTTTTTCTTCCCCATCCCTATTGGGGCGAGTTGAGCCCCCCCCTCATGGGGGGTTAAGGGCAGAAAAAACCCTACTGCCCATTTCCAAGACCGGCTAACTTGGCTATGGTTGAGGAAGATCCTCAAATTCCTCACGTCTTTGATGGGAATCGAACCTGGGACACTCCTTCCCCAGTCATATGGTTGCGAAGCGCACAGCCACTAGGCTAACCATGCAGAGAATCTGGTAATAACACCTATACAAAGTATATGTTTCAATCATATCCCCTTCTCTTTCTCATTATCTGCTGTGCTGTTACAATTTTAGCAATATGTCACCAAAAGTTTAGGTCCTTGTTCACAATCACTCACAGATCTCTCATCTCCTCTACCTTTTCTAAAATATTGCCACTGATTGTGTGCTCTACATCCCAAATTTCAAGCCTCACACTTTGCAACTGAACTGACAACCCCACTCATTTACTCATCCAACCAAAAATAGGATTCCAGTGGCATCAGCAAATTATCCCCTTACAAAGCCATGGTATCTGCTCTATTCCTGATAGTTCCCTCCCCCCCACTTTGCATCATCTGCATATCACTATTTAGACCTCTACAATATCATTTTCATACAAATTAAACAGCAGTGGACACCCAAAATACACCACTAGTAACTTTCCTCTTCTGGAATATCGTTCCTCCATAGACAACTCACTGATACCTATCAGACAGCCAATCTCCAATCTGGCATGTTAATTTACTAGAAATACAATTTTATTAATACAGACCAGTTTACAATAAAAACATTTATTCAACCTACCAGTTTCGCCAGCAAACTGTCTGACTTTTTCAAGGCATTACGGAGATATGAAAGTTAGTAAATGCAAATTAAAAGGAACATATTGTTCTTATTCATTATCACGCATGCGTGTTTGTTGTAGACTTGTAATGTGATTACTGGCTAGCTGTAGTTCAGATTGATTGAGAGAGAGGATCAAGTTTTTCCACAAACTGTTTAGAATTACACCCTGATTTCTGTTGAGGTTTCCGCCGGTTATTAGTACTATTGTGGCTTCCTTAAATACACGATGCCTGTAGTCGTCATCGAGATATGGCATGGAGCTGTTTTGCCAATCTATCGTGTGGTTAGACGTGCAGAAATGATGTGCTATGCCGGAAGAGATGCTTCTGTTGTGGTTTACATCACCAACATGTTCTTTTTGTCTAATTTCTAAACTTCGTGAAGTTTGTCCGATGTAGGCAAGACCACAGGAGCAGGGAATGTAATATACTCCTGGATATTTGTAGAACGGAACTTTATCTTTTGGAGATCCTAAAACTTGTCTGATGTTGATGGTTGGTTTGAAGACCACTCTGATGTTGTGGGCTCTTAGTATTCTTGCTGTTTGATAAGAAATTGACTTGATGAAAGGTATCACTACAGTAGAAATGTGCTGACAGTGGGATTCTTCTTGTCTGGGGGTTGTCATTGAATAGATATTTTTTGATGTTTTGAGGATATCCATTTTGTGATAATGTGTTGGCTATTAGTGAGAGTTCATTCTGTGTATCCTCCTCTTCTGATATAAACTTTTTGGCTCTGTTTCAACATGTGGATAATACTCAGTTTGTGTGACTTGTGATGGTTTGAAGTATAGTGAAGATATCTTCCAGTATCTGTGGGCTTTCTGTAAATGGATAATTTGACACTGTTAGGTTGTTTTTATATCAAGATATCTAAAAAATGCAGTTGGTTGTTGTTTTCTACTTCCAGAGTGAATTTTATCTTGCTATGTATTGAGTTGATTTTATCCACAAACAATTTTAGGTTGTCTAAGCTGTCTTGCCATATGATGAATATATCATCCACATATCTCCACCATGTAGATGGTCTCGGAGAGATTGCAGAGAGAATTTCTTTTTCAAACTTTTCCATGAAAAGGTCTGCACAAGATGGTGATAGTGGGCTTCCCATTGCTAGGCCTTCTAATTGTTGGTATATGGTGTTGTTAACCTTGAAGAAATTAGATTGAAGGCAGTGTCTAAACATCTCTGTGATGTCTGGAGGAAAGAGGTCTTGGATGATGTTTATTACCTCTTCTATTGGAACATTGGTGAAAAGGGATACAACATCTAGACTGGCTAGCATGTCTGTTGATGCAATCTTAATGGCTTGGAGTTTATTTACAAAATGTTGACTATTCTTGATATAGGATTCTGTTGATCTTATTTTATTACATTTGTACTGTTGTGTGTGTGTGTGTGTATATATATATCATCAAATTCCTGACATGTACCCTCTAGGGGTGTACAGGATATGATAGTACTACATGAAAAACTTACATCACCACCTACATCAGACAAACTTCACGAAGTTTAGAAATTAGACAAAAAGAACATGTTGGTGATGTAAACCACAACAGAAGCATCTCTTCCGGCATAGCACATCATTTCTGCACGTCTAACCACACGATAGATTGGCAAAACAGCTCCATGCCATATCTCGATGACGACTACAGGCATCGTGTATTTAAGGAAGCCACAATAGTACTAATAACCGGCGGAAACCTCAACAGAAATCAGGGTGTAATTCTAAACAGTTTGTGGAAAAACTTGATCCTCTCTCTCAATCAATCTGAACTACAGCTAGCCAGTAATCACATTACAAGTCTACAACAAACACGCATGCGTGATAATGAATAAGAACAATATGTTCCTTTTAATTTGCATTTACTAACTTTCATATCTCCGTAATGCCTTGAAAAAGTCAGACAGTTTGCTGGCGAAACTGGTAGGTTTGAATAAATGTTTTTATTGTAAACTGGTCTGTATTAATAAAATTGTATTTCTATTATAAAACGACCAAAAATCTATAATTTAAATATGTTAATTTACTGTTTAGCCCCATTCGTTTCCAATTTAATTACCAACTTATCATGTGGCAATTTAACAAAGGCCTTTGCAAAATCTAAATATACCACTGTATACTTTGGTATTTGGTATACACAACCTTATCCAATGCATTTGCCACCTCACTAAATAAGTAAGCTTGCTAAAACACAATCTTTCTCTAAGAAACCCATGCTGGCCATTACAGAGTATTTTTCTGTTGTCGACCCAATTCTGAATCTTGGTCGTAATTAACTCCTCTAGTACTTTAACCACAACTCCAGAAACTAGTCTGGAATTCAAAGTCTTATTCTCATCACCTCCCTTTATGAATCGGAATAATTTTGTCCTCTTTCCACTCCTTTGGAACTTGGCCCAATGCAAAAACCCATGTTAAAAAGATATGTAAAAGCTGTTGCTAACTCCCTGGAACATCCCTCAAAACATGTTGAAATATCAAGTCCTACAGACTTATTAACATTAAGTTTATTCAATACCTCTTGATCACTATGTTTCTCCTCCTCCTCTCCCACTGCATCCACTGCATTCAAGGTCTTCCCACTGTATTCAAGGTCTGCATGATGTCTTATTTACAAGAATGAAATACTTTTAGGAAATTGCTCATTAAATACCTAAACTGTGTATGCATCACCTTATAGTAGTATTAGCTGTATTTTCCACCTTTGTTTTGTTCTAGCCTAGTTCAACAATGGACACACCTCGAAAGAGGAAACACCAATTTTTCCTCTATTATTTCCCATTTTCATCAATCAAGGCCATTATTCCATAATCATACTTTCTTCAACTGGCCACATATCAAAAAAATTTCCTAGGATTTTTTTTTTTTTTTTAACCTGTAGCTAATTGCTGCTAATTCAGCACATTTGCTACCCTTATCAAGTGAGTCATCCTTTTCGCCTGCTCTTTGTACCCCTCATGCAATTGGTTGTTATAACCACTCAATATTGTGCTTATTCCATAATATCCTCTTAATTCATCCATTCCACACCTGCTCTATTATTTAATATTTTCATCTTTAGAATACATTTTCTCATATTGCTTCCATCAGATAGTTCTTGGGTAGCACCCAAGCAGAACTGATATCCTTTCCATCCAGTTCCTCATTCCAATGATATTTCCCAAAATTTGATATTTCCCAAATACATTATGTAATGCTTATGAAAAAAAATTCATGTGAAAGCATATCGAAAGTTCTTCCTGGCAAATAAGTCAGCTTATGCTCTTAGAGAATACAGAGAAAAATGTACGAAAGCAAAGCACTATGTAAAACTAGCTAAACAAGAGTAATGGGAAGACTTTGGTAAGAACATAGAAAATAAATATCAGAAAGGTGGAAAAATATTCTGAAGGTTATTGAAAAATGGAGGAAAGAGTATTGTAAAAGGAATCAGAGATGATTAAGGTGACAAGAAAACTGAAGATAAAGATATTCTAAATGTCTGGATTAATTACTTTGAAAGTCTGCTAAATGAAACAAGCAGCATCAGCAGGATGGTAGTAAACTCCCAACAGGAATGCAGTCTGAAATACATATCCATACCTGAAATAGAAAATGTCACCAAAAACCTGAAATGTGGAAAAGCAGTTGAAACAGATGAAATTCGACTAGAAATGCTGAAATATGGAGGTATAAAAGTTTCACAGTGGTTGCGCTGCATAATTCAGAAGGCCTGGTTCAGAGGATCGAATTCCAGATTATTGGAGTAGAGTGCTCATAGTACTCATCTGTAAAAATGAAAATAAAACTGAATGCGAAAATTACAGAGGTATTTCCCTACTGAATGCTCCTGGTAAATTTTTGCAAGTATACTTGAGAATTGGATAAGAAAAATTGTGGAAGGGAAACTTATTGAAGAACAAGCTGGATTCAGGTCAAGCAAAGGTTGTTAGGATCAGATTTTCACTCGAAGACAAATATTTCAGAAATCTTGAGAATATAACAAGGATTTGTATTTAAATTTTGTTGATCTGGAAAGGTCATATGACAAGGTGAAATGAAAAGTCATATGACAAGAAGAAAGCTATTCAAAGCACTACAGTTATATGGTTGAGTCAGGGAATCTTGGAGACTTGTATTGAATTTATTCAGAAGTATAACATCTACATAAAGTAAAGAGCTAAAATTAATATTGCCAATTTTGATATTAGATTTATTACAACATTCCTTCATAATGTGATCCATATAGATAATGAAACGGTGGAGATAATGGTGCAAGTGGGACATTATATCAAGTGATACATAGTTTCTATTTAAGCTGTAAGTCAGCAGCTAGATTTGAAGGAGGTACAGGAAGATGGTTTGAGGTAAAATCAGGTGTGTAACAAGGGTGCACATTATTTCTGCTGTTTCATTATCTATATGGATCACATTATGAAGGAATGTTGTAATAAATCTGATATCAAAATTGACAATATTAATTTTAGCTCTTGACTTTATGTAGATGTCATACTTCTGAATAAATCCAATACAAGTCTGCAAGATTCCCTGCCTAAACTGAATAGCTGTTGCAATTTAATATGAAAATCAGCAATAAAAAGAAAAATACAATGAAAATAGGCAAAACATTGAAAACATCGACTAAATCCAGAATGGAGAACTTATAGAACAAGTATAACATTTCAACTATTTAGGCACAATTTTTAGTGAAGGTGGTAAATTAAATATGGAAATATACAACAGAATTAGTAAAGCTGGTATGGTAGGTAGTCAGGTGCATCAATTTATATGGGACAAGAAAGAAATTAGTCAAAACAGTACATTAGCTGTATACAAGACAGTTTTCAAACCAATTTTAACTTGTGGATCTGGGAGCTTGGTTAGAAATAAACCACTTGATCAAAGACTGGAGACTTCTGATATGAGAGTTCTAAGAAAGATTAGTGGAGTGAAAAGATGGCATCAACACATTAAAAATGAGGATATTAGAAAAGAATTTGTCATCGTTAGCATTCAGGAATGTGTTAGTAGAGCTGATCTCAGGTAGTATGGTCACTTAAATAAAATGGGAGAGGAAAGATTAGCAAAACAAATGTTCTTTGACAGGTTCAGTGGTGCACCCAGAGGAGGAGGAGGGCCAAGGGGCCCTGCCATTCCCCAAAGGAAAAGGAGAAAAAAAACACTAGAAAAATTTCCAAAAATCTTTTCCTAATTAAAATTCATTTTTTTATTTATGTTGTGTATTCTGTTTCTATACCACTTATGAATTAGCAGTCACATAAGGTGGGAATAACCTATAGCTCTGGGGAATCATGGCTGCTGTGAACACAAGATGAACAAAGTAGTGCTCAGACGGACCGAGTGCTACTTCATTTGCCTGAGAAGATCACAGGTATCATGTATTGGTGATTATTGCAGATGCTCAGTCATAGGTCAAATATGATGCGTATTCTCAATTCGTCTACTCAACTCCCCCCCCCCCCCCCGATTAAATCCTGAATGTACCACTTGCCAGGTTGGTAGGAAAAAGATCCAGAGGAAGACTAAGATGCAGATGGATTGATACAGTAAAAAGCAACTTAAAAGAGAGAAATATAAGATCTGATAATATTGGAATCTTGAGAGATAACAATTAATTTAGAGGAAAATTACTGATCAGAAGTCAGTAATGGTGGAACTTTTTCATGTAGCACTATCATAATTATCCTGTACACCCAGTGAGGGTACATACATATCAGGAATTTGATGATGATGAACATCGCACAATTTTTCCTATATGAAAGCTTTGCTCTGAGCATATATTTTAATGCTATGTATTCTTGGGATCACTGAAACGTGGTTGACAGAAGGGGATATAATAACAGGAATAGAAGTCACTGGGTATAGCATTTTTCATCAGGATAGGAGGGAAAAGTGTGGTGGTGGGGTACTGCTTATGATAAGTGATGACCTATGTCCTCTAAGAGTGGAGGTTTTGGAAGGAAGTGAGACAAATGATTTTGAGAGCATATGGTGTGAGGTAGAGGTAGACAAGACAGGATATTTAGTGGGATGTTGCTACAGACCCAGGAGCATGGAGGATGGGGACCAAGAGATGTTTAGACAGCTAAGTTTGGCAAGTGCAAGAAGAATGATTGTTATGGGAGATTTTAACTACAGTAGTATAAATTGGAGAGAGGAAGATGCATGTAGCAATAGTGGAATGGAATTTCTAGAATTCTTGAGGGACAAATGTCTTAGGCAACATGTAACAGAGGGAACAAGAGGTTCAAGAGTTTTAGATTTGGTTATAGCATCAGAAGAGTTGATAATAACTGAGATGACATTTCTCCCACCAGTTGGAGAGAGTGACCATATGGTTTTGACTTGGAAAATGAATAGACATGCAGGAGTATCAAAGAGACGGGAACTTATGTGGAATTATAATGCAGGTGATTATAATAGTCTTAGACATCAACTTCGGGAAGTTTCATGGAGGGAGGAATTGGAAGGCCGGGATATCGTTAGTGCGTGGGAAATTGTGAAAGAATATTTGTTAGCAGCAATGGTAAGTTGTATATTAAGAGTGAAGAAGAGGACACAATTTGGAGTAAAGTGGATGACAAACAATATTAAACAGGAATTGCATGCAAAAAAAGAGGCTATGGAAGAGATATAAGGAGACAGGTGAAGAGAAGATGCATGAAGAATATAAGACACAGGCCAGAAGAGTGACTAGTGTGGTAAGGAAAGCGAAACTGGAATATGAGAGGAGATTGGCCCTAAGATCCAAAGAAAATCCTAGGGAATTTTTTAGCTATGTGGCCAGTAGGAGGAGAAATGACTGTGGAAGAATGATATTGTGGGATAAAAATGGGAATAGAGTGACTGATGCAGAGGACATAGTGGAATTGTTCAATGACCACTTTATTGGAGTATTTCATCCTGGAGGAGTCAGTTTTAATGCTAGAGGGATAGGGCAGGTTCAAGGTTTAGAGGTACAGGAGGAGAGTGTTTCAGATACTGAGAACTCTGGATGTCAATAAAGCTTTGGGACTGGATGGTATTTTACCACGAGTTTTGAGAGAATGTGCTAGGGAACTGACAGTGCCTTTAACCTGGCTTTTCAATGAAAGTCTGGCTTCGGCAAAGGTGCCCAGGGAATGGAAGGAAGGTAAGATAGTGCCATTGCATAAGGGTGGTAACAGACTGGAAGTGTCTAATTATAGACCAGTCTGTGTGTCATCAGTAGTTGTTAAGATCTTGGAGAAAGTAGTGAGGGACCGTATACAGCACTGGGCAGATGAGGGTAATGTTATCTGTGAGAGTCAATATGGATTTGTGAAAGGGCGCTCGTTTTAGCAGTATGCTAGCCTTTTATAATAAAGTTACAAGAACATTAGATAAGGGGAAAGGCATATACTGCAATTTTCTTAGACTTAGCAAAGGCATTTGACAGGGTGCCACACGATAAGCTGATATTTAAGTTGCAACACATGGGTCTGGATGTCAAATTGGTCAACTGGATTCAGGATTGGCTGTCTGATAGGTATCAGAGAGTTGTGTATGGTGGAGCAGTTTCAAGGAGACAAAAGGTTACAAGTGGGGTCCCACAGGGCTCAGTACTAGGACCTATATTGTTTAACCTTTATATCAATGACATGTGGGTGATGCGAAGCTGGGAAGGATTATTAGTAATAGTGCAGATGTGGTAGCCCTGCAAGAGGATTTGAATAAGCCAGATAGATGGGCAAATGAATGGGGGTGTCAGTTTAATGCAGCAAAATGTAAGGTCTTGAGGTTTGGGAAACATCGATGGGATGATGCATACTCTATGGGAGGAGTTATACTGGAGGAAGTTGGGGAGACGAGAGAGATCTGGGGTTGATGATTGATATAAACCTGAAGTTTAGGGGACATATTGCAAAGGTGGTGAAGGTAACACAGAGGATTGCTGCAATTATGAGAAGAACACCGACCTGCAGAGATAAAATGGTTATCATTCCGTTGTATAAGACTCTGATCAGACCACACTTGGATTATTGTTCTCAGATTTGGTCCCCAGGATTTGAAGGGGATAAATTAACTGTGGAAAAGATACAAAGACGGATGATAAAGATGGTTATGAGAATCAGCTGAGGGAATGTGGACTGCAGAGTTTTGCGGATAGAAGAAGGAGAGGTGATATGATTGAGACTTTTAAACTGTTGAGAGGTGGTTACAGGGTTGACGCTGGGGAGTTCTTTCACTTGGTTGAACAGCAGGAAGGAGTGATGACAAGAGGCCATCCCTGGAAGTTACGAAAGGAAACTGTGAGCAAGAGGGTGAGGAGTGGTTTCTTTGCATGGAGGGTGGTTGAGCCATGGAATGCATTGCCTGATAGAGTGGTGAGGGTGAGAACGGTCAATGAGTTTAAGGAGTGGTATGATAGACTTTGTGTTTCTTAGGGGGAACCTCCCCTCGATGAGTCTTGACAGACTTTACGTTCTTAGGAAGGACCTCCCACGATGAGTCTTTTGACTCCATGGAGGCCTGAATAATAATAATAATAATAATATTCTTTTCATTGATATTCAATACCCTATTTCCTTCTCATTAGATGCCTGTTTCTACACTACTGATTCCCTTCCCAGCCAACAGGTTACTGTCCCATATTTAATATCTTTCCCAACTCAACCATCATAACCACAACTTACTCACTTCCCCCAAAAAATATATCTTTGCTATTTTCTCTAAATAGTATTAATAATATGTTAAAGGTTGGTCGATTGATAGAGCCTCTGCTACTAATGGCTCACAAAAAAAGTTAAGCAAGTTTGAGCGCGGTTAATAGTTGGAAGGGTTCAATCGTTCGGTGCTGTTGGCACACTCTCCCTCGATGAGTCTTTGGACTCCCTGGAGGTGTCACATAATAATAATAATAATAATAATATGTTTTCAACCTTAGTTTTTCTAGCTTAGTTTAATAATTCGTGTGTAGAAACTATACTCTATCGAGTATAGTTTAACAATGGACATACCTTGAAAGAAAAACACCATTTTAAACAAGCAATTCTTTATTCCTAATACATTCCCTATCTGTCTTTTTATTTCCATGTCTATATATCTTCCTCACATATCTCAAAGGAAGAATGATAATCTAGAGAAGCTGATGATGCAGGGCAAGGTAAAAGGAAACAGAAAAAAGAGGACATCCATGGTCAAGATGGCTAGATCAAATCCCAAAAATATTGGGTATTTCATTAAAGAAAGAACATGGAGGAACATTGTTAACAAGATCACAAGTCCTCAGACATGCGTAGACCAAAGAAGAAAAAGATATCTTCTTCCCACTCCCCCCATTCATGCAAATGCAACCCACAAGCACTTTTTCAATGCATCCAGTCCAGATAACCATATTATATACAACTAGATAAATTTGTTAAATCAGGAAAGTGAATCAAGTAAGTCTTTATATTTTGACTTCATATCATAACCTACTGTAGATGAGATGGTACATCAAGATGCTTCCTCATTTTTAAAACATTTGATATTTTGTCAAAGCTGGCTGAAGTGCAAAATGAAGAAAATTTTACAGTTTACTTTGTAAGAGATTAAATTTAATTGAAAACAGTATGAAATTAACAAATCTTAAAATGAAAATTTTAAATTGGACATTTGTACTGTTGTGTGTGTGTGTGTGTATCATCAAATTCCTGACATGTACCGTCTAGGGGGGGTGTACAGGATATGATAGTACTACATGAAAAACTTACATCACCACTAACTTCCTATCTGCAGTTTTCCTCCAAATCAATCTGTTACCTGTCAATAATCCAAGCTCTATTAACTAGAGCTCAGATTATTTCATGTCTATTTATTTATTTTGCACTGAAAAAATAAACTAACCTTTCTCAAAAATTTTGAGTATAAACTTTTTTCCTTCCAATATACTAAATGATGACTTGTACTACTGAGCAACAAAAACTGTTTGAAAATTTTCATTTACTGTATGATGAGACAATTATTTAATCCAGCAAGTTAAACATTTCCTAGCTAATCCTGTAAAAACTAACATAATGACAAAAAGTATGTTATTAATAGAAGAGGATCATTTGTTTTTACAGTATAGTATATAGGGGTACGATTATTTAGAAACTATATGAGGCAGCTGAAGCCATAAAATGGATATTACATTTATCATCTGCATGCAGTACTTTTTTTTTGGAATTATACAGTGTTCTGGGATCTTTATTAACAGTGACATACAGATGCAGCATCATTTTAACTTTTCTGCTAGAAAAGAATGCATACCACCACCTGTCATCTGACACAACAAAACACACTGTCTGAATGTATTCACTAGCCATGCCTCTTTTACATGAAGAAATGTCCATCACCTCCAAGGTTCTTTGCATACCTTATGGGACCCATACCTTTCTATGAGTGTGCAAAGGAGATATCCAACTCATAATGAAGTCACTTTTTTTTTTATAACAAAGCACAGTTATAATTTTATATGCCAACTTAAGTTTGCATAAGCAAGCTTTAGATGAACACAAGTAATCCTCTTTTCTACTGTACAAACAAATAATAATAAAAACTGTACTAATAAGCAAAAATTGTCATACTTCGGACATATTATGCAAGCAAATGACACTCTGGAGAAGATGATGACCAAGAATAAGATGGGTGGATGGAGTTAAAGAAGCAACTAGAATGTGCTTGGAAATTCTGAAAGATATGGCCAGGGACAGATCTGAATGGAGAATGTATGTTCATAGAATCACCAGGAGTCGAAAATGACTCAATGGAACATAACAACAACAAACTATACTAATAATATATCAACATATTTTATTGTAGAAAGTATAACACTAACTTCACTCATGTTAACAAGTTTCAGAGTAACTTTACTGGTCAATGGTACTACTGTATGAACCTCACATACTTTTAGAAATTAATAAATAGGCATAAGTAGTATGTCTCTTTCATATTCCACCAACTTGTTTTGAATAGCTAAGACAGTTAGAAAAAAAAAACATTTTAAACACTTTTCCTTGGCTTTATGGTAATAATTATTACAGTATCAATATTCAGGACCACAACTAACTGTGTTGTATGACACAGACCTCATACACCAGACACACACACACAAACTGCTTTCAATTCTCCTACATCTGAAGATGGCCTCTCTCCTTGGACCTTGAATGAGGTGACTACTGAAGTACCTTAGGGTGCTGTACTAGAGTGGCTACTCTTAGTACTGTTTTTCAACATCCCAGTAATCCTGGAAAGTTGAAAAACAGTAACTAGTACAGATAGGGAGATCTTGTTTATAGGCTGCATCTTGAATACTCCACACAGATCTGGTCACCTGGGTTTCTTGGAAAACAGGTTGTGGAGAGGATTCAGAGACAAGTGATAGGTCTGTGGAATACCCCCCCCCCCATGAGAGTATGTGGGTTGCAAAGTTTAATCAATAGGTAAAAAATAGGGGATATGATAGAACATATCATATGATAGAACATTATAAGTTGTTATAGAGGTTCTATAAGATCAACACAAAAGAAATTTTTCAATACATAACAAATAAAGAGAGAACTAGAGGTCATCAATGGGAGTTATGTAAAAGTGTAGTTATAAGGGTGTATACAGACTAGATTTTTTTTTTTGTTTGGAGAGTGGCGAGCGAGTGGAATGGATTGCCAGAATTAGTTGAGTACTATGACAGTGAATGAGTTTAAGGAGTTTATGAAAGGTATTGTGTATGTAAAAAGATTAGTATGGGTCTCCCACCAATTCCATGGAGATACTGGTGTGATAATAACAAAAATTTTACAGTGAGCTTTCTCAGTGATAAAATACATCAGGAATGGAAGATGATGCTAAATTGCTGCTTTAAGAATAATAATTTTTCAGTCATTTCCTCTGTTTTGTACTTCAATTTTTAAGTCAAATTCCTCTATCAACTCTTTTTTAATTACTGGTATTTTTCAGCTAATTATTATTTTTTTTTTAACCAGCATTGTAAAGAGAGAGAGATCAGCAACTGAAACTAACAGATTTTCACACACATGTATCCTAGCATCCTAAAACAATATATCACTCAGCCTTGACATGCAAATCGTTACAGTACTGTCACATCATATAACAACCGTGTATAAAAACTGACACAAAGTCTTCTGTTTTCTATTTCTAATACAAATAATCAAATTCAAAAAACAGTCTAATGAAGAAAACGATGCATGACTTTTTTAGAATATTACAACACTTATTCTAAATAAGTGTTGCAATATTCTTTTTGTTAATTTTCTAATGAACAAAAAAGATGCATGACAAAATGTTAATAACTGTATATTTAGAATAAGTGTTGCAGTATTCTTTTTGTTCAGTAGACTGTTTTTTGAATTGGATTATTTATATTAGAAATAGAAAATAGGACATTTTTGTGGTAGTTTTTATATACAGTTGTTATACAACTCTTTGCCGGCTTGGTCAGTGTTGTAGCTGGAGCTCCCCCCCCCCTCTCAACACCAAAATATTACAAAAAGTCAAAACGACATATAGGGAAATAAATTAAAAACACTGTTTATTTTTGAAGGAGAACTTTAATTCCAACATTCTAAAATGTTATTTTTCTTGCTTTTCTGTTAGCGAAATCGTCAATGACATTGTCGAAGTCTGTTTCATCACTCAGTTGCTGTTTTATAGACAGTATGGCAAGATTTCATAAATGCCAAAACAGTGCTGCCCGGGGAAGAATGCCCCCCCCCCCCCCCAGCTACGCCACTGGGCTTAGTGGATAGCACATCTGCTCTCTCCAGTCAATAGGTCATAGGTGTTTGTAAAAGCCTGCTTTGGATGTGCTTGCATTGCTCCTTGAGTTTATAAATGCTCATCTTATTCCCCCTCCAGATGTTGTGGATTATGTCACGAGGCTCGTGTGGGTGCATAGCAGCACAGGATCGTCTCATTGAGTTAGAGATGAGAGGCAGGAGGGAAGGAAAGAGGTATTATAGTGCCTCTGTAGCGCAATTGGAAAAACGATGGTACATGGCGACCTTCAATTGGAAAAGTCCTAAGTTAAATTCTCATCATGATGAGAGGAATCTTTATATGAGTTTTTTTAATTAAAGGTGAGTTAGCTGATCTCATATGGAGGCAGCAGGATTTTTTCTCCCAAAATCTCAGGTTTCTCATCCTGCATTCAAAAAAATTGGTCCTGAGAACATATACAACTTACAGACAAAAATACTAGTTGGTGGTAGTGGGAAGTGGATGGCTTTGTTGTAGATGATGATGATAGTAGTGGCAGTTCATTGTAGTTGGTGGATTAAGTGGTAAAGACGGAGAGTTGTGAAGTAGGTGCATTCCCTCGATGAGTCTTTGGACTCCTTGGAGGTGTCACGTAATAATAATGATAATATTAAAATAAGTGTTTCCTGGCACAGTGGGCCGAATAGTTAACATACTTGCTCTCCAACTGACAGGCTGTAGGTTCATATCCCACCATGGGCATGAATGTTTGCAAATGTAATTAGGTGATAGATAAATGCATCACCTGGTTTATTGAAGACCTGAAAACAGTTTCAAGTTTGATCTCCAAAGCAGAATGTCTGGATTACATAAAAAATGAAATTTTAAATATACAAGATACTAAGAGCCTGTGTAGCTCAGTGGATGTGGCGTTTGCACACCAAGGCGCTTGACCACACGAAGGAAGACTTTGTTTCGAATCTAGTCTTTGACTAGAGGAAATTTTTCTAAGCCTTTTCTTGACCAGTTCCCGAGTTAGTCGATCTGGCATGGCAAGCGGGTTTTTTCCCCCCAGAAACTCAGGTTTTCCGTCCCGTAAACTCAAGAAAATCGCCCGTAGAACCCATATTATTTCAGACATTAAATATATTGTGTTAGGGACCATGAGATGGCGGCACTTGTTGAGCCGTCTCTCTTCACTGCATGCCGCTTAATTAGTTTAGTTATAGCCTTGGGCCAGCTATCTTTGATTGGCTGCCAATGGAGATTGAACTGCCCACTCAGTCTCCAAAAAGTTAGAAAGGGCTAAATGGCCTCGCCTACTCCGTATATGGGAATAAAAAGGCATTAGTTGATTTTTTTTTTTTTGATCTCTTATCCTTCCCACAATACTAATGTACTATAGGTTTATAACCTTTTGCAGGTGAAATCACAAAAAATACAAAAGCAAACATTTATTGTCATTCTTTTTACTTTGAAAGAATAAAGAAAATTTTTTCTCCCATACTTTTATCAATAGGACAGTATAGAACCGCAAAGACTGATTCCAGTCATCACATCTCTTTCCAAAAACTAGTTTATCATTATTTTAAGGGACAGTCCCTATCATTATGGAGAGTTTCCTCTTCCAAGTCATTTTATTTCTGGCTTCCCTCTTTAGCAGTTTATAAAGTAGTTTAGCTACTGATACATTGGATGAAGAGTTAGAGATGCATGAAAATGAGGTTGAAGAGCTGTTGCATAACCTGGATAAGAATTTGTCAATAGGGACAGATGGAATATCAGCACTGTTGCTAAAGGAATACCACAGGAATAGAAGGAATGTATAATAGTTACATTGTACAAGGGTAGTGCAAAAACTGATGTGTCTAACTTCCGACCTATCGATATCTGTGGTGTGGTAGTTAAGATTTTAGAGGAGTTGGCAAGAACTCGCTATACGCTGCAAGGAACAGCATGGGTTTACTAAAGGAATATCATGTTTTAGCAGTTTGTCATATTTTATAACAATGGTATGGCCGAGTTGGATAAAGGGAATGGATACACTGTGATAATGTTGGATTTTGCTAAGGCATTTGATAGGATAGAGAGGAAAGGCTGTTGCATAAACTAGAAAATATAGCATTAGAATATAACTCTTCACTTGGATTGGTGGATGGCTGACAGACATATCAAAAAGTGCTATATATGGTGGGTGTGAATCTGCCAGATTTAAGGTGACCAGTGGTGTATATCAGGGTTCAGTCTACACATTAATGACATTAAGAAGGGTCTTACAGGAGATGTGCAGTTGTTTGCCGATGATAGGCAGGACAATCAGGGATGTTGCTGTTTTCCAGCACTTACAAAATGATTTGAATAGGCTGGAAATTTGGGCAAACAAAAATGACAGTCAGCTTAATGTTAGTAAGTGTAAAGTTATGCACTTGGGCATGATGAGATTTCCAGTGTCATGTTATATTAGTGTGGTTATGTTACAAAAAACTGATGAGGCTAGGGATCTTGGCATAATGGTGGATAGAAATTTGCAGTTCAAAGGTCACATAGCAAAAGTTGCAAATATAACTCAGAGGATAATTGTGATGTTGAAATGAATCTTGACATGTAAAGAAGTCACTTTGCTTCTTTATAAGGCATTGATAAGACTGCACCTGGATTATTGCATGCAAATTTGGTCTCCCAGGTTCCAAGGGGAATAAGGATGCTGTGGAAAGGATGCAAAGAAGAGTTACAAAGATTATATCCAGATTCTGGGATTTAGATTATGAGGAGAGATTGTATGTGGATAACAGACTCTGATTAACAGGAGAAAGAGATCTATGAAATTTTTTGTTATATGGAAGGTGGAGAGAGAGAACACGGGGTCATCTATGGAAGTTTGTTTGCAGTAAAGAAAGGGGTAAGATCTAGGTTTTTATCTCACAGAGCAGTGAGTGAGTGGAAGAGTTTGCCTTTAGGGGTTAGTGAGTACAACCAGTGTGAATGAATTTAAGGGAAGGTATGACGGTTGGCTTGGGTGATTTATAGCCTTTCTCAATGAGTCCTTGACTCCCTGGAGGTCTCAGATAATAATCTTTTCCAATTAATCTAATCACCTCCTCTAAGAATGTATATTTCAGCCATCCTCTTCTTCTTTTCTCTGGTATCATATTATTATTATCCCAAGACCTCATGGAGTCAAAGACTCATCTGGGAGGTCCTTTTATCACACACAGCTCATCATACCGTGCCTTAAACACATTCAAACTCCTTGCAGACACCACACACTCTCAGGCAAGGCATTCCAATCATTCACAACTCTGCACGAAAAAAACCTGCCTCTCACTCCCCTACTCACAACCTCTTTATAGTTTCCAGGGATGACCTCTGGTTCTCCCTGATCTCCCACTATTTTCTGTGGGAGATCGGGGGAGAACCTTGATCTCCCACATTTTCCAGCATTGATCCTATAACAACCCCTTACCAACTTATAGGCTCTATCGTAAATCCCCTCTTCCTCCTGTCCACCAGACTCTGCAAATTACATCTTCTCAATCTTTCCTCATACCTAGTCAATCGCCTTTGGACCCTTTCCAGCATCTCTTCATCCTTCTGAAAACCAGGTGACCAAATCTGGGCACAGTAGTCCATGTGTGGCATAATCAAAGCCTTATACAATGGAACAAGAATCTCCTTACTTCTACAAGTCAGCGTCCTCAGCATCATTCCCAGAATTCTTTGTGTTGTCCTCACAATTTTGGCAATGTGTCCCCTAAATTTCAGATTCTTATCCACTACAACCCCAAGATCCCTTATTTCCTCCACCTCCAACAATATATCCCCACCAAGAATAAATTCTACATCCTATCTTTGTTTTCCAAATTTTAAAACCTTACATTTTGCAACATTGAACTCACATCCCCATTTCCGTGCCCAATCACTCAATTTATTCAAGTCTTCTTGTAAGGCCACAACATCTTCACTACTCTTCATGGTTCGTCCCAACTTTGCATCATCTGCAAATAACTGAATATCTCCATCCAAATCTTCACCTATATCGTTAATATACAAGTTAAACAGTAATGGCCCCAAAACAGATCCATGAGGCACTCCACTAGTGACTTTCCTTTTCCTGGATATCGCTCCCCCATACACAACTTGTTGATACCTATCAGATAGCCAGTCTCCAATCCAATGCACTAATCTATATCCAACCCCATCTGCTCTAGTTTGACTATCAATTTATCATGAGGTACTCTATCAAAAGCCTTTGCAAAATCTAAGTATATTACTGTGTATCCTTCTCCTCTGTCCAAGGAAGCAGTCACTTTATTGTAATAAGTAAATAGATTACTAAAACATGACATCCCTTTAGCAAATCCATGCTGTCCATCAAGGATAATACCATTGTTGTCAACCCAACCCTGTATCCTAGTTCTCACCAGCTTCTCCAACAACTTAACCACAACACCTGACACACAGATAGGCCTATAGTTTGATACTCGAGTTCGATCACCGGCTTTATGAAGTGGGACAATCTTGCCTTCCTTCCACTCCTTAGGGACTTGACCGAGTGCAAGACTCGTATTAAAAAAATATGTCAAGACAGGTGTCAACTCCCTGGCACATTCCTTCAGAATACGTGGCGATATATTATCAAGTCCCACAGCCTTATTAAAATCTAGTTTACTCAACTCCCCATACACCTCTTGCTCACTTACAGTCAGTCTCTCCTCCCATCATCTACTGCTCTCAATCTCTCCATGAAGTCACATTCACAAGATTGAAAGACCTTTATGAATTGCTCATTAAGAATCTCCACCACACATTCTGCAACAGCTATCTTTATACCATTTTCTCCTATCAATGTCATCCTTCCATAATCATTCTTTCTTTTGCAGGCTACATATCGAAAGCACTCCCTAGGATTCTTTTTGGCTTCATTAGCTAATGGCTAATGAAGCCAAAAAGAAGCCAACCAAGTCACCCTCCTTGCCTGGTCTTTGTAGACCTCATAGAATTGGTTATTTCCACTTCTCTTATGCTGCCGCCACAATGCCCTCTTTCTCTGTATTGCATGCTTAATCTCTTTATTCATCCATCTCACACCTACCTTATTTAACCTTCTCACCCTTGGAATACACTTAGACATTGCATCTATTAGATAGTTTTTGAAAATCCCCCAAGCTGTATCGAACCTTCTAATACATTTATAATCCATTCATTGTTTCCATATGTGTTCCAGTTATTTCATCTTTCTTTCTAAGATTGTCTTCTTCAATACTTGGCTGGCTTTTATTTCATGCAAGACTTAATTAGTTTTTCTTTCTCTCAAATCTATCCCTAGCAGTACTCTCCAATAGTACATTTAAAATGCTTCAGTTCTTTTCCAGTCTTCTGCTGTTATAGTCCAAGTCTCACAACCATATAAGAATATGCTCAAATGTTCTTATAAATCTTTTCCAGATGTCTGTACTTATTGATAGTTTTTTTCTTTTGAATAGTTCCTCCAAGATATATGAATAATTTTACTTGTTCAATATTCTTACCTCTTATGACTATTTTGTCTACCTTATTTTGCCAACATTAATTTAGTTTTTGCTGCATATCGTCGTCGTTGTCGTCGTCCGGTAGCATCCTCTAGCAAGAGCGTTGCAGCAGATGAGCAGCTCTTCTATATTTCTCTCTGTCTGTCGCTTCCATCATTCTTAAACCAGTCCATTTCACGATGTCATTAAACCACTCTCTTAGTTGGTCTTCCACGTCTTCATGTAATAAGATAAAATACCGTCTAGTCTATCATAATCTGTTAATTGTATGTTTTGTGAAAAGGGAAAATAAACTAACTCGCCTCTTCATGAAGCCAGTAAATAAAGCATGATGACCAAAACAAGTAAAATATTTTTCACATACAAGTCTTTTAACCTGAATACATCAAAAGGTATGCACAAATACACTGTTAATAAGCACTGGGGTACCTCATTTCAGAATGAAACATACTAAGTTCCTGTCATTACACATAGCCTAATACTGCTGTTTATAACAAATACCTTTATACAGATATGCAGTGGATCATTAGAGAATATTTAACAGACTGTGTACGTAACAGCATAGAATGTTGAGCTATATCATGCAAATTCAACATCATGAATGTCATGCTGCACCTCAGAAAGAAATGCACAGGAAGATTTAGGAAGTTAACATCCTAGGGATCAAAGTATGATACAGAACTCACAGAGGTCTAATTTGGAAATTATTATCAACCAGAAGAGTTCAAGTTAACAGTAGTAGCACATTATGTAAAAAGTTAGGTATTGGTCTCTATGGAATTGGGGCAGTTGGACATAAGCCAAACATTATTACTTGACACCTCTACTGAGTCCAAGACTTCATCACAGGCCATTCCACACCTTACTATCATCACCTACTGGTCACTAGTTAGTAGTTTTGTGTTTTCTGGATGATTTACAGTAACCCCATCTGCCACACAAGATTAGTTTGTTCTCCTCCAATTGGGGGGGGGGGGGGGGGACACGATTGCTTTCTTAAACAAAAGAAATGAACTAAAGTCTTTCCAAATTGAAGGGTGCATGTCCCATCATTCTTCCAACTACACAAAGAATATCAACTATGGCACATTGACCACTAGCAATGAACAGTTCAGGCCATACTCAAAGAACACCATTCAGATTAGAAAAGAGAGTAATATGATTCACCACTCTATATCATGTACTTCTAACTCTACTGGTTCACATAGAAGGACATGATAGAGTGGTGAATCATATTACTCCCTTTTCTAATCTAACAGGCGAGTGTAGATTTCTGTAGTAAGCCTTATGCCTATGTGTACCATCTCAGCTGTGAGGATGATGACAGGAAGTATAATAGCCAGGAGCTAGTTCTCATGATATGGACTTAAACCTGCAGTTGTAGTGCCTAGAAGAATGAATGCCAAGAGATATGTAGCACCTAGATGATGCAATACATCTTACACTCTGGAAGTTTTACAGAAAAGACCCATGTATCTTTCAACATGCCAAACTGCAGGTGCCAATTTTGATGTTGAGAATGTGTGCCTTAAGTTATAATGGATAATTTTAGACAAAAAAAAATGATATCGTATACAGATTTAATGGACTTGTTAAATAAATAAAAATTTTAGAAAAGTGAATAGGAATGAATATAAAACAATAAAGGATGTGATTACTTGAAATATTTGATAAACTGGAAACTCTCTTGAGACCAAGCATGCTGCTTTTTTAGGTCACTTCAGGCTTACAGTAAACAGAGTGGGTGATGAAAATCCTGTAACACCAAAAGTCATTCACAAAGATCCATGCCACAGTGGGATTCTAACCCACTACCTTATAGGTTTGATATCACAACTCAAGCATAAGCTCATGTTTGTTTAAGCAGTTTGCTCTCATTTAAGCCTGTGATTCCTTCAGCAGTTATTAACAAAATTTAATTTTTTTTTAAAATGCTAATACCATAAAAAAGCCCCTAGCTTATGCAGTAATAATGAATATGTAGGCTGATGACTTTCATTAAAAAAAAAAAAAAAAAGAAAGAAACTGAAGTGAAAGAAAGCATTTCTATTAGCCAGATAATCATAGTTGATAGAAAGTATACTAAAATATATAATTTAAACATTAATTACATGTAGGTTCTAGAAAATGACAAAGAATTCTTCAGCAATTGTCTTTATTAGTGCTGCATTTTCAAGGTAGGTAAATGGCTTATCAAAAACATTTCTCACATTGTATGAAATGAAAATGATCAAAACCTAGGTTACAGATAATAACAGTAACAAAGAGCTCAAAAGAAAACAGTGATGCTGTACAATATATTTTGATTAAAAAAAAAGTAAATAAAAATTATTCAAGACAATTTTAGCTAAATGAAAATTAGATGAAAAATATTTCTGTTTTCTAATACACAATCTTCTTCAAAAATACTACTCCTAATATGTTAATCCATCTTCTGGTTTCATTAGAAGAATGATACTAAACACTAATTTTTAATGTACATCTTAAGAAAAAAAAAATTAATAAATAAACAGCTTTTTCTATGTTTTTTTTTTGTTTGTTTCTTTCTGAATTTCCAAAACTGTAGCAGTTGTCATTAAGCCATTCTACTGCATAGTTAGCAGAAATTTATTAAACATAACAATACTTTAATAAAGTTAAACATTTAATCTATTATCTGATTCTGCTCATAACGAGTGGGTGTTTATTATTTAACTGCACTAAATTAAAGCATTATTATTAGTCAGCAGACCCTCAAAACTGCTGCATACTGCTTAACTTTATTTTATAACATTTCAAAATATGGATATTATTCAAATATATTTTAGAAAACTTTGAGTAAGACAAAAATACAGTGCTGTCCTTCTGTAGTTAACATCACACAAAGAATAGTGAAATATTCAATTTCACATTATTTAGAAATGGATACACATGCATGCATGCTAAGAAAGTATCAACTAATATGCATCTTATCATCTGATAAAATGCATAACTCTTCTGTTGCAAAAGAAGAGAACACATGATTGATGGTACAAGGTGGGGGGGGAAGATAGTTTCATTCTTTATTTTCATTTTGTGTGTGTGTAAAGATAATTAACCAAATATTGCCACAGCCTGTTTTGTTTTTCATATCGGATAGAAAGGGAGGAACTTCTGTAAGCACCATCTTCTAACTTGCCCTGCCTTTGTGAATTTAGTAAAAAAAAAAGAAAAAAAAGCATAAAAATTTCTATTCAGAAAGTACTACACAACAGTAGGCTTCTACCTAAATACCATGCATTTTATTTATTATACTGGCATTTTTCTAATTAGATTGTCTATATAGAATGAAAAGAGATTCAGATACATTACAGTTATGATTATTTAATGCTTAAGATTTTTAGAAGGATTAATAGACAGAAATTATTGTAATAATTATATATAAAACCATGTTCAGCATATGTGACATCAATACAATTATGAAACTTTATGGTATGACCGATTATTAGACAAACTGTTATAAATTTATAGTAGTGCCTATTCAGTTTCAGTTTTGTTTTTCCATTCTCTTGACCAACTTCATTATAATGTGCGACTGTATAAAGTCTAAGCAATCATTACGCTATGATTTTTTATATAAATATTAAAACCGTATGTTTATAGAGCCACAACGCAGCTACAAATTAGACTGAATATAAAAATCAGTGATGTGCACTTATAAAGATTCAGAAAAATATAATTTTTATTCAATCATTTAGTAATGCATCGATACTTAAATACAATGCATATCATTCACATGGGTAAGTGACCATCTCATAATTTTGTTATATAATAAAAATTTGAAAAGGACGAATTTACTTATACAAACAAGTCAGGCAAAACTGTGTTAAAAATAAAAATAAAAAAGGCCCCTTTCATTATACTTCATATGGAGTCACAAGATACTGTGAAAACTCTTTTACCTGATCAGAACCCCTCACCTCATGATCCAATAAAGGAAGGTGAGTAATGTGAAAATCTTCATAAAGATCTGCAATTTGATCTAAATATTTTGCTTGTAATTTACATCTGGCAGCACACATTTTACATGGTTTTTCATTTGGCTTGAGAAAAAGAAGTTGATTTACTACAATGTTATGTGTATCTATGCCATATTTTGTCAATTCTTGAACTAGTCTTTCTGTTTCATACAACGATAAAAATTCCGCTATACATACACACACAAATGTTGTTTGGTCTGGGTCTCTAAATTGTTCGTTCACTTGCCGAATTACAGGTAACATTTCTTCCACTTTAGAAGACATTACATCAGCTGTAAAATCTTGCAATCCTAACAGTGATGCAACTTGGGATATAAACGGATTTAGCTGGGTTTTTAGTCTCAAAAGTTTACCCAAACCTTTTTCCACAACCTGAGGAAAAGATAAAAGGCGGAGTGTGTGACCAGTTGGTGCGGTGTCAAATATTACAACAGAAAAATTCATACTTTTCACTAGCTTCATTACTTCGGCATAACTCATGGCTTCATCTATACCAGGAAATGCTCCCAGAATTTCCTGCATCATTCCCTTACTCATACGCATTGGATCAGACTCATCAAAGTATTCTTCAGGCAATTCGGTAACTCCGAGATTTGGGTCAATTTCCATAGCATACAAATTGTGAAATCCTTTTACGAGAGTCGGTACTTTAGAAAATTTTTGATCGAATGCATCTGATATATTATGTGCTGGATCTGTTGAAATTATAAGCACACTTTCCCTAACAGATGCTAACTGTACGGCCAAACTACAACTGCAAGTTGTCTTACCTACTCCACCTTTACCTCCAATAAATACCCATTTTAGTGACTTCTGATCCAAAATATTTTTTAGTGACGGTTCAAGTGCCAGTAATTCTGCATCACCCATCTTTTATTTTACAGAATTAGAAAAAAATATACACGTCCAAATTAACAAATCTATTCACCTTCCTACGCACGAATCAATTACGACTCGTCACTCATGAAAAACAAGTACCGTGTGTTTATTTTCTTTTACCGCCAGAAGGCGCCTGTTCAATGACTCAGTAATGTTCATGTCTTTTAAAAATGCTATTATAAAAATTTGTATTAGATAATAAAAAAAAAACAGCCGTCAATAATATAGTAGTGTTTATTAACCCCGGTCCTTTGCATTATTGTACTTAACAGGATAGAGGAACTGGTTGACAAGTAATTTATTGATGGGCAAGATGAATTCAGAAGGAGAAAAAGTTGCATAGACCAAATGATGTTTTTAAACGTCATATGTTTTGTTTACTTCAACAAAACATAAATATTTTTTTACTAAAATAAAGAGCCAAAAGGCTTCAGGTCGGGGGATGCAAAACTATATAAGAAAAGTAAATATTAGATCCAATATATTTTCACGAAACTTTAATAGTTTCTACATTCGGCTTTGAAATAATGCTAGATCTAATATCCATTTTATTATTATTACCTGACACCTCGAGGGAGTCCAAAGACTCATCGAGGGAGGGCACTTACTCTGTCTCCAACACACAATCCACCAACTATACCACCGCCGAACACCACCATTAGTATTTCCACATACAATCACAAACATCCATGCCTGGCGGGATTTGAACCCACAGCCTTTTGGCTGGAGAGCGGATATGTTAACCACTCGGCCAACAGGCCGACAATCCATCCACTTTACTTATATAACATAATAAACATTCTAATTGCATCAGGAATTGGTATTGCTATGTATGTATTCGGTTTTTTTTTTTTTGCATATCATAACTGACAACTTTTTCTGTCATAATTACACATTAATTGATTTTAAATCATTCCTTGGGGGACCACGTGTACCCACATTAAAATTATCACATATCTAAGAGGATACTATGATATTTATTTATTTTAGTTTTGTATTATTATTATAGTAGTAGTAATAATAATAATAATAGTATGCGCGGTTAGCCTAGTGGCTTTGCGCTTCGCAACCATATGACTCAGGAAGTAATGTTCTAGGTTCGTTTCCCGTCCGCGATGAGAGGTGCTTAAGGATCTTCCTCAGCCATAGCCAAGTTAGCCGGTCTTGGGAGTGGACAGCAAGGTTTTTCTCCCCAGTTTATCTGGGATTTTTCATTCTGCAAACAGGCAAAACCGACCCCGTGATCACATGGATACAGTCAGGAATACCTAAGACAATCCCTCAAGCCATAGGTCTGAATTGTCAGCTGTGCTGGTCCCTGGCCTGGATAAAAATAGGGGGATTGAGGTGGTGCCATACCTACCGGTAAAAGGGGCTCACGGCCGTTGAATCACCATACGAAATAATAAAAAAAAAAGTTTAGTTTTAATATATTTATACTGCATATTAAACATATTCAATATGCCTTTCTTTTTTCATCTAAAACAAAGTACAGTCTGTATATTTTAGCTGGAATCTCTCTCTCTCTTAACTGCAAAACGAATTCTACTTTTTAAATTATCTACATTTTATTAACTATGATAGAGCCAAAATCCGCCTCGCGATTATTTCGCGAATAGGCGGATTTCGCACATTGACTTTACCAATCGGACAAAGTACAACACACGTTATATAGCTAGCAAGTTCAAGATTTGGCCGAAGATGCCGGGCCAAACCCCGAAATAAACACATTGCTTGCACACGGTCCAACGGCGAACAGTGATAGTGCGAGAATATTATTATTAGTATAGGTAGGTATTCAAAAATCCGGCAACCTCTGGACCTGAAGGGTGCCGGATTTCGAATGGTTATATATGCTGTATATTTTTAACAGAAAATGACTACCTATACAGTCCTTTAAAGAAAGAAAATTAAACACTAAATGAAATGAAATTTTAATGTTCACCAACTAAATATAACAGTTCTACATAATCTTAGTTCAACTATAGTTCCTCAGAATTTTAATTAATAAAATGTTGATGATGGTGACAGCACATCTGGTTGACTTGAAGTTAATGGCAGTAGATTATCAAGTGTGGACACCACTGCTGCTGCTTCTTGCCTTCCTAGCTATTTTCTTCCGGGTATATTTCTTGAATATACCCGCAGCACATTACCGTGACGCGATTCTTCGAAGCTCTAAACCCCGATGGCGATTCTGCATCAGTTGTTAGAGTTCTTTTTGGCGTACATCTCTAAAACAAGGCAATCTCGTCAGCTTGTACACTTGTTCAGGACTTAAATGTTCATCACTAACTAACTTTGCAAATTCATCCACATATGCACTAGCCGCATCTTTGTCTGCTGAACGTTTTTCCCCACACACCGCATGAAACTGTTAGCCATGTCGCGACTTGAAACGATGCAGCCAACCTTCTGAATATTCACACTTGTGTTGTAATGGCTCTTCATGAAATATTTTGGCCTGTTCCTATAATAAATCACCAGAAATTTCCACACCTTCACTTACACGAAAATTAAACCAGCTTATGAGAACTTGGTCCAGTTCCGAACTTTTTCTCTCCGTCATTCACTTCCTTACAAACATTTGCTATTTTGATACACTGTCAGGAAATAACTCTAACAGGTTTTTTTTCTGTTTTTTAATATCATACACTGTTGAAGAGCCAATGTCGTATATTTCACAAATGGTTCGCACAGACACGCCGCTATCAAGTTTTAGCGCTTCCACTCTCTCTGCGATCGAAAACGCACGATGTTTAAGTTTTACGCCACCTCTTTTCTTTGCTGAATCCATAATGGCGCTATACAGTAGCAAATAAATGATAAAATGAGAAGGAATAAGCAGGTTATCCCAGTGCTAATCGACTACAGCGCCATCTAAACATAAACAGAAAACAGTGGCGCGCCAACGCGGTCAATTTGAAAATGCGCGCTCTGAAATCCCTGCTGGAGATCTGAAGGAACCGGATTATCGATGGCGGATTTTTGAATACCTACCTGTATTATTAAACCTCCACGGAGACAAAAGATTCATCGCGAAATGTCTAGCTGTGACACACACACACAGATTATCATACCGCGTTTTAAATAATATATTTCCCGTCTCCGCACTTACTACACACTTGTAGTGCATTCCAAACACTCCCCATGCAACAATGATAACCCTCACCCCGTGCTCACATCCTCCTTATGTAGCTTCCAGGGATGAAATCTTCACTCCGTGTCTTCATCCACTGTACGTAAAATCTCCAAGTTAATTTGGTAATAACTCCTTAAAAACGTACAAGTCTCAATCATACCCCCCCACACACACACACCTCTTCCTCCTATCCACGTGTTTCTACAATTGCATTTTCTCAATATTTCTTCATACTTAGGGTGACCATACGTACCGTTTTGAACGGAACGTACTTTTTTTTCATATTTCCCAGCTGTCCCGTTGTTTTCACAAAAATGTCAATTTTGTTCCGTTTTTGATAAAAACTATAAATATACTTTAATATTGGTCAATCATAATCTATTATCATAATTATTCATAACCTATAATCGTATATCAATATCAAGGATACCAGTAATTTGTATAACCATGGAATCGCTGCCTGTGTAGCTCAGTAGAAAGGCGTTTTCAGTCTAAAGCGCTTGACCGCACGACAAAAGGCGTTCACATCTAGTCGCCGATTAGAGGAACTTTTTCTAAGCCTTTTCTCGGCCGATTCCACAGTTAGTCGATCTCTGACACAGGCTAGCGGTTTTTCCTCCCGGAAACGCAGGTTTTTTTTTTCCGTCGGTTTTTTCGTCCCGTAAACTCAAGAAAATTGACCGTCGAACCCACACTATTTTCAGACATTAAATATATTGTGTTGGGGTTAGGGACCACCAGATGGCGGTACTTACTAGCCGCTGCCTTCACTGCGTGCCGATTAATTAGTGATAGCCTTGGGCCAGCTGTCTCTGATTGGCTGCCAGTGGAGATTGAACTGCCCACTCAGTTTCCAAAAGTTAGATACAGGAACAAAAAGGTGTTAGCTGATTTTTTTAAATGGAGCCGCAGCACGTCTCAGACGTGGCGTCTGTTCTGCTGTAGCGTACTTTTTATTTTGCCTGTATGCTAATCGGCGGCTTTGTTATTCAATGCTCGTGGTTTACATTTCATATTTTTTAAAGTTTTAAGTCTTCTTTTTTAAGACTTTGTCTCTCCTTGCAATGCCAAAGAGGCGAAACTGCAGTTTTAAAGATGATCCCCAGAAAGAATTCAAATTTATTAAACTGGACAAACTGTGTATTGACGGAACAAAAGCGGTATGCCGACATTGTAATGTCCATTTTTCCGTTGCTCATGAAGGCAAAAACAACATCCACGTAGCCAGAAACATAACGATGCTGAAAAGATTCTGGCTTCAGTTAAAAACATCAGCTCACTTATGGTGAGACATGATAGTAAAAGCGATAAAATTGCAGCAAGTGAAGCTCTTGTTGCTTATCATACTGTGCTTCACGGCCAAAGTTTTGGCACAAATGATTGTTTGTCGACATTCATAAATAAAATTTATGAACCAAAATTTTCTTCAGAGCGTACTAAATCAGAAGCAATAATTACCAACGTTTTATCACCATACATATTTGGCAAGTAATAGAGGATTTGAATAAAACAAAAATCATTATAGTCACTTTAGATGCATCAAACAAAAAAGATGTCAAACTTTTTTTCTAATCGTTGTGCGGTACTTTTTGCCAAATTGTGGTGTACAAGACATAATTATACTTTATATCCTTACCTGGTAAAACATTCGACCTACAATGTTGAAGGAAGTACGTGCCAAATTTGCTTTACAAAAAATTGCTGTTTTGTGTGTAGATAAGAAGAACACCAATTTTGGTGGTTGCAAAGACTTGGCAAAAATAAGGTGTGGCAAAAACTTGAAACTGAACTGAAAAGGCAGATTATTGGTATTGGTTGTAAGCCACACATTATACACAATTGTCTCCAGTGCACTGTCGACTGTTTACCAATATATACACAGTCAGAGTTGAAGAACTGAAAAACTTTTATAACTTTACAGGAAACAATTACGCTAAATTGTTAGAGCATGTAAATGCAAGATTTTTTGTCCTTGGGTCCATCAATTGACAGAATTTTAATCACGTTTGATGGGCTTCATTTTTATTTTCTTTCTCAAGAAAAATGCCCTGTTATGTTGCGAAAATTGTTTGAAGATTCCTGTTTGAAATTGTAGTTGTCATTTGAAAGAGATCAAATGTCTACGTTCCAAACATACATTAGCTTAATTGAAAAATATAATATTTCAGCTACAAAAGTAGCCATGAACATTGAAAATCTTGTAAACAATTTAGAGTCTGGAACAAACCCCAGTCCAGTTTTTGCCACCCCAATCTCCCGTTTTGCTCTCAAGGAAATATGGTCAGCCTATTCCTACTCGACATTCCAGAGACCAGAAACCACCTTAGTCAATTGTGTCTGGACCATTTCCAATACATCTCTATCTTCTTGAAAACCAGTTGACCGAATCTGTGCACAACAATCCTTATTTAGCCTAATCAAAGGCTTGTACAAATGAACCATAACATCTTTACTTCTACAACCCGTGCTGTCCATGTCATTCCCTTTATCCGATGTGCTGTCCTCATAATATTAGCAACATGTCCTCGAAAGTTTAGTTCTTTGCCCACAGTCACTCCCAGATCTCGCATCTCCTATACGTCTTCCAAAATATTTCACCGATTTTGTACTCTACATCCCATCTTTGCTTCCTAAATTTCAACACCTTACAATTTGCAACATTGAATTACTAACTCCACTCACTTTTTCATTCAGCCAGTTCACTGAAGTTCTCTCACAAAGCCACAGCTTTCACACAACCGATCGTTTTCCATAGCTTTGTATCATCTGAAAACAATAATCCATCATCATCAGCTAACGACTTTTTATTCCCATTTAGGGAGTAGGCGAGGCCGTTTAGCCCTATCTAATTTTTGGAGACTGAGTGGGCAGTTCAATCTCCATTGGTACCCAATCAGAGATAGTTGGCCCAAGGCTATCACTAATTAAGCGGCGCACAGTGAAGAGAGACGGCTCAACAAGTGCCGCTATCTCGTGTTCCCTAACACAATATATTTAATGTCTGAAATAATGTGGGTTCTACGGTCGATTTTCTTGAGTTTACGGGACAAAAAACCCGAGTTTCCTGGAGAAAAAATCCGCTTGCCCGTACCGGAGATCGACTAACTCAGGAACCGGTCGAAAAAAGGGTTAGAAAAATTTCATCGAGTCGACGACTAGATTCGAAACAAAGTCTTCCTTTATGCGGTCAAGCGGCGTGGTGTGCAAACGCCACGTCCACTGAGCTACACAGGCTCTGCATATAGTCAGCCTATTCGTACTCCACATTTTTAGATACCAGAAACCACCTTAGTCAATCGTCCATATAAAATAAAATACTACAATCTAACTTTGACCTGAAGCAAAAGTGGCAAGAACGGTGGGAGAGCTAGACAGATAACATCACAAAATTTTCTCTCAAAGAATTACAAGAAAGTTTTGATGCTTGCTCACATCTCCCACAAAAATCCTAAACTCCGCTTAATAGAATACGAACTGGTCATTTAAAAAGCATGTGCGGACATGCTTTTTAAATGGCTTAAACGACCATCCCCGCATTGTGATTGTGGAGCTCATTGACAAGCTGTGGACTATATTATTATTATTATTATTATTATTATTATTATTATTATTATTAGGTAACCTCCATGGAGTCAACAGACTCATTATGGAGTCAATATTGTAACTTAGTGTTATCTCAGAGCATATTCAGGAGACAAATTGGACTTTTTAGTGCTACTCCCGAAGCTATGAACTATTTGAACAATATGGATGTAAGTTTTAATTTTATTGGTTTTTTTTAAATGACTTTTAATTTTAAGTTAGATAGGGTAAACGGCCCCACCTACTCCCTATATACGGGAACAACCCAGGCGTTAGCTGATATTTTTTTTATATATTTTTAATGTTTTTAAAGTGACAGTGTATTGTACTGCATGTTTTGTTATTCATGCCATACGAATAAATAAATCTGAAAACAACTGCATATTACCACTTATATTTGTGCCAATATCACTAACATACAAGTTGAACAGCAAAGGTCCAAAAAATGAACCCTCGTTGCACACTAGTGGCTTTCTTCCTCTACGATATCGATCTTCCAGAGATAACTTGCTGATTCCTATTAGATAACCGATCTGCAGTCAGTGCAGTAAATTACTATCCACTCCTATCTATTTCAATTTAATTACCAATTTGTCATGTGTCAATTTATTAACGGCCTTTGCAATATCTAAATATATCACTGGGTATGTATCACCCTGATCCAATGCATTTGCCGCCTTGTTATAATAAGTAAGCAGATTATTAAACACTGTCTTCCCCTTAACAAACACATGTTGGCCATCAATGAGTATTTTCCTATTGTCAACCTAGTTCTGAATCTTAGCCCAAACTACATTCTCTAGAATTTTAACCATAACTACAGACATAGAGACTGGTGTAAAATTGAAATCCTTAGTTTTACTATCTCGCTTATGAAGTGGAAAAATTTTGCCCCCTTTCCACTTCTTAGAAACTTGGCTTACTGGGTTACTGCAAAACTTAATTTAAAAAGATATGCAATGCTATTGTTAACTCCATGGCACATTCCCTAAGTATACGTGGCAAAATATCATCAATCCTATAGATTTATTAACTTTATTAAAGATAAATTTATTGAAGTAAAGTTTATTCAATTCTCCAAATATCTCCTACTCATTTTCTAACGGTTCCATCTGTCTTCCCTACTTTCCACTGAATTCAAGTTTTCCATGAAGTCAAGTTTACAAGAATGAAATTACTTTATGAATTGCTCATTAATTATCTCAACTATATCATCTACAGAGGTCATCATTCAACTTTTTTTTTCATTAATCAATCTCATTCTTCCATAATCATTCTTTTTCTACTGGCGCCACATATCAAACACCCTCCTGCGGATTTGTTTAGCCTCATTAAATAACTGCTGCTTGTACTGTACTTTTTCCTAATCTTATCAAGGAAGTCACCTTCATTATCTGCTCTTTATAATGTAATCTTCATGCAACTGGTTGTTACTACTTGTCTTGTGGCATTGAGAGTTTTGAGTTGTTTTCATTTTGTGAGGTAATTTATGGCTTCGTTTTCGGATGGAGAAAAGCAGAGTAATGAAGAAAGTGGTACAACAGAAGTAGTGCATGACATGAAACTCTATAAGGCATTACTAAGGCCGCATTTGGACTATTGTGCACAGATCTGGTCGCCAGGATTTCTTGGTGATGGGGAAGTGGTGGAGAGAATTCAGAGGCAGGTTACAAAGATTGTTGCAGGTCTGTGGGATGTTCCCTATGAGGATAGATTGATGATCTGTGGGCTCCAAAAACTAGCAGATAGACGTAGAAGAGGAGATATGATAGAGGTATTTAAATTGCTAAAGGAATTTTACAGGATTGATACTGATGATATTCTTAAGACCAGTGCAGGATGTGAGAGAACGAGGGGCCATCCCTGGAGATTGTGTAAGAGTGTGGTTATCAAGAGTGTTAGGACTAGATTTTTTACTTGGAGGGTTGGAATGGGTGGAATGCTTTGCCAGAGGTGGTTGTGAATGCTTCAACTGTGAATGAATTTAAGGAGAGGTATGACAGGTATTGTGTAAATAATGGATAGTGTGTCAATGTCGGGTCTCCCGCGATGAGTCTTTTGACTCCATGGATACACCGTTAAAATAATAATAATAATAATAATAATAATAATAATAATAATAACAATAATCCTGTTAAGTCCTTCCCAATATCACTAAGGTAAGGAGTGAATAACAGGGGGGTCCAGGATTGATCCCTGGTACACCACTGGTTATTTAAATCTTACACACTCGAATCCCCTTAAACCACTTATTTTTTGATAGGTCATGAGTGGGTGGCTTATCCAAACTAGTAATTTATAATCCATTCCCATATCTTCCAACTTATGCACCAGCCTTCCATGCTGAATCATGCCAAAAGCTTTAGTAAATTTCAAAATTATCATTGTGTATGCATTAACAGAATTCCCAGATGAGTCTTTGATTCCATGGAGTCTTCATCATCATCATCATCATCATCAAATTCCTGCCATGTACTGTCAAGGGGTGTACAGGATATCATAGTACTACATGAAAAAAATTACATCATTATTAATTTCCTATCAAACATTTTCCTCCAAATCAGTCTGTTACTTGGCAAGACACCAACATTATCAGATCTTATATTTCTATCGTCTAAAGCACTTTGTACTGTATCAATCCACCTATATCTTGGTCTTCCTCTGGGTCGTTTTCCTGCCAACCTGGCAGAGAACACTTGTTTTGATAATCTTTCTTCGCCCATTCTGTTTAAGTGACCATACCACCTGAGATTAGCTCTGCTAACACATTCCTGGATGCTGACAATGTCAAGTTCTTTCCTAATATCCTCGTTTTTAATATGATATTTCCATTGATGCCATCTGTTCACGCCTATAATCTTTCTCAGGACTCTCATATCTGTGGTCTCTAGTCTTTGGTCAAGTGTTTTACTGGGTTGAACACTGTCTTGTATAGAGCTAATTTAGTGTTCCTACTGATTTCTCTCTAATTCCATATGAATTTATTCAATTAACTTCCTACCATACCAGCTTTGCTGATTCTGTTGCCTATTTCTATATTTTATTTAATATCTTCAATAAAAATCGTGCCTAAATAGCTGAAATGTTTTACTTGTTCCAGAGGTTCTCCATTCACAACACAGTTGACATTTTCAATGATTCTGCCTATTTTCATTGTCTTTGTCTTTTTATTGCTGACCTTCATACCATATCTATTACAACAGCTATTCAATTTAGTCAGAGAATCTTGCAGACTTTAGCGGATTTATTTAGAAGTATAACATCATCCGTATAAAGCAAAGAGCTGACATTAACATCTCCAATTTTGATATCAGGTTTAATACCACTTTCCTTCATAATGTGATCCATATAGATAATGAATAACAGAGGGGATAATGTACATCCTTGTCTCACACCAGATTTAACATTAACCATCTTCCTGTACTTCCTTCAATTCTAACTGCTGACTTACAACTCAAATAAAGACTAAGTATTGATTGATATAATGCCCCATTTACACCATATAACTGCAGCGTATTGAATAGCTTCTCTCTTGGCACCTTGTCATATGCCTTTTCAAATCGACAAAACTTAAATACAGATCTTTGTTATATTCCCATGCTTTCTCGACTATTTGTCGTAAAGTGAAGATCTGATCCTGACTGCCTCTATTTGGCCTGAATCCAGCTTATTCTTCACCAAGCTTTTCTTCCACAATTCTTCTCAACAGTTTCTCAAGTATAGTTGCATAGATCTTGCCAGGAACACTCAGTAGGGAAATACCTCTGTAATTCTCACATGCAGTTTTATTTCCCTTTTTATATATGGGTACTATGAGAGCTCTACTCCAATCATTGGTAATTCGTCCCTCTATCCAGGCTTTCTGAACTATTCAGTGCAGCTGTAAGACTCTTATACCACCATACTTCAGCATTTCTGGTCGAATATCATCTACTCCTGCTGCCTTTCCACATTTCAAGCCTTTGGTGGCTTTTTCTACTTCAAGTATGGATATGTGTTCCTGACTGTATGCCTGGTCAGTGTTTTTTACCACTGTGCTCTCATGACTGCTTGTTTCATTTAGCAGTTTTTCAAAGTAATTACTCCATACTTCAAGGATATCTTTTTCTCCCGTTTTCATGTCATCTCTATCATCTCTAACTCCTTTTACAGCACTCTTTCCTCCATTCTTCAGCTTCTTCAACAACTCCAGAATATTTTGCCACCTTCTTGATATTTATTTTCTATGTTCTTGCCAAAGTCCTCCCATGACTTTTGTTTAGCTAATTTTACACAGTGTTTAGCATTCTTGTACTTGTCTCTATATTCTCTAAGAGCACAAGCTGACTTATTTGACAGGAACTTTTGATATGCTTTCTTCTTTTCCTTCACTGCCTGTTTAACTTCCTGTGTCCACCAGGGAGTTCTGATTTTTTTATCCTTACAGACAACCTCACCACATGCCTCTCTTGCAGAATCAAGGGGAGATATGATTGAGACATTCAAATTGCTAAATGGATTCTATAGGATTAATTCAGAGGATATTTTTGAGATCAGGACTGGTGGTGGCAGAACTAGGGGACACCTGTGGAAGCTGGGCAAGAGTGTGGTTAGCAGGGGTGTTAGAGCTGGGTTCTTTACTTTTAGAGTGGTAAATGAGTGGAATAAGCTGCCAGAGTCTGTTGTGGGTGCTATGACGGTGAGCGAGTTCAAGGCAAGGTATGATAGATACTGTGAGAATGTGATATAGTTGTGTGGACATGATGTTTAGGGCCTCCCTCGATGAGTCAAACGACTCCTAGAGTAGCCGGAAATAATAATAATAATATTTTTCTTCAGGGTTTGCCACTGAATCTCCAAGGTTTGATTCCTGTTCTCAAACTTTTTCATTTTTTCTTCAATAATCTTTGTGTATTTTAGTCTACAGTTCACTTCTGAGAGCTGCTCAACTTTTATTCGCTTTAAAACTTTCTTACATGTTATTCTTTACAATATGAAATTCAATTTTATCCTGCTCAAGACTAAATAGTGATCACTTCCAATTTCAAATGCTCTGTACACTCTGGTGTCCTGCACCAGTGAGAAAACATCACTATCAACAATAACGTAGTCAATGAGACTTTTCTTATTCCTAGCCTCTTCTCTCCATGTGAATTTGTGCACATTTTTATGTTGGAACATGGTGTTAGTAATAACCAGTCCGTGTCCTGAGCAGAAATCCAACAGATATTTGCCATTATTATTAGCTTTGCTCTTTTCTCCAAATTTTCCCAAAATATTTTTGTATGTCTCACAATCATTTCCTACTCTGCTATTTAGATCCCCAATAAGGACCAACTTTTCATTTTTCATTCTGTCTGTTGCTTTTTCTAAAGCCTCAAAAAATTCCTCCACTTCTACCTTAGTAGAGCCTTCTGTGGGACCATAGGCACAAATAAATCTCATTGTCCAGTTCCCCATTCTCATATTTGGCCACATTACTCTACTTGAGACTGACTGCCATTCAAGAAGATTAGCCTCGTATTTTGTGTTGAATACTATGGCTACTCCTTCTTTTCCTTGATTGTCATTGCCTGAATATAACATTTTGTATTTATTGCTCAGAAAGATCTCACCAGTTTTTGTCTTTTTTGTTTTAGTCACCCCTATTATGTCGATCTGGTACTTATCTAATTCCTCAGCTAGCTCCATTTCTTTGCCATTCAGGCTTCTTACTTTGATAGTACCGATTTTTAACTCTGGTGATGTTGAGTTGGGGTTTGTTTTCAGATTTGTTAGTAGCTGACTTTTTGCTGTTCGCCCTGGTTCCCTGGCGAAAACAACGGGGGCTTTGTTTAACCGGGCGACGCCACAGCCGGCATGAAATTCTGTCATGATGTACCATCATTTTTTATTTTGGGTTAACCAATAAGAATACAATTTGGTCGGCTGAATCCCAAATTGCCAGCCCATCTTCGTTCGTTCAGTATCCAAGTAGATACCCAACAGGGTGCACCAACAGAAGGTGAGGATTGGACATTAGGTCAGAAGCCCTGGTCGGTTCTCCGCATTCCGTTAAAGGCTATGTGGAGATCTCCTCCCAGTTATACAGCTTTGACCCTTAAGCATCCCTCCATGGAGTCTTAGGTAATAATAATATTAATAAGTAAAACAGTGAATATCACTAATTTCACCGGCGCGTTCAATACACCGACTGTATAGCTTTGAACCAGATTTCAATATTTGAAAAAAATTTTCTGAAATCAGTAAAAGACCAATATACCGTCCGTCGTAATCGATTCGTCAAAAATTTACTGTATGACTCAACCAACTATAGACCATAATATACAGTGTTACGGATCATGAGTTGGTGATAGTTTTCTACTTTACTGTCTTTTTTATATACCAATTAAAATCATTGATAGTTTTGGAGAAGTTATCATTATTTCCCCAGGATGAAAATAAGTCCTCCCCTTTCCAGCAAGTTCAAGTCAAATGGTCTCTGTTACCTCCTTTGCAAAAGTAAAGGAATTAGCTGTTTTATCATTCTTATTGCAAACCAGAGAAACTATATCTTCGACTGCTTCCCGAGTTAGTCATCATTAGTATAACGAGTATGTTTTTTCTTTCGGAAACAGGTTTTTCATTCCATACAATTAAGATAATCAACCGCAGAACAGCTCACATTATTTCAGACAATAATATAAAGTGTTAGGTTTAAGATACGTGTTAACATTATGTATTAATACATGGTCTTAACCACAAGGCAATTTATGGTCAGGTTTGTCTGCCTATGATCTGATGACGATTCTGAAGAAACGACCCTTACTGCTGCTCCTGTATACATTTAATTACTTTTTCTCGTTTTGTTTGGTCTTTAATTCTTGGTTTTAAAAACGTTTTAGCTTTCAGAATACCCTTTTGAAAATTTATAGCCATTTGATTCCTCATTTTCCCACTTTATCGATTTTATTTATGCATCATTATCAACACCATTTTCTAACTGGCTGAGTGAACTTTGGCTCCAAATACTTTGTCATTCATACCTTTCAAAAATAGACAATCAGGTATAATGTTTAACATTAGTCCTCAATATTAATTAAATTTTATATTAGTCTTTTAAATTAGTCTATGGTTAGAGATACGAGGTAGCCCCATTGTTGTGTCCCAATTTACGATTTCTACTTTAATCTTCCGAATTCCTTTTATCTATATTCTTCTAATTTCTATGCCCGAGATTTTACCAAAACTTATACCAATATCTAAGTTATTACTCCTCGTAGTACCCCTAATATTTGTATTTATACTGCGCCTTTTGGGATGTTTAGTTAAGGATATTACATACATAAACAAGGAGAAAGAACTCAAATATATCTGAAAGTGTAACTATTGCAGTCGTGACACTTAACTCGATTCTCAACTTAATTTTTTCGCGTGACTAAGTACAATATTTTCAAGTGGTTATCAACTGCACCATTTATGTTGTCATAAATAGGGAGAAAGTCAATCTCGAATATATCTCTTAGTATTTAAATATTATTGCAGTCTTGACTGTTAATCTCTTTCCTCAACATTAAATTTTCCCGCGTGATTTGGTACGATGATTTTAAGCGGTGCATTGGATTAGCAATATCAGACAACTCTTTTATCATTGAACCAAAGGTTTATTAAGTTTCTAAACATGGTACAATTCAAATACTAAACTAAAATACTTATAGACTAACATTAAATCATTACAAGCAATATGGCTATTTGTGACTATGCCGCCATACACATTAATTCATAAATTCACCTGATGTGAACAAATTAGATCAATTCACACTATCTGATTTTTCATACTGAAGTAGATTAACAAGTTATTCACTGCTAACACATACTTGTGACATTTCAATTATTTTATACATTACATTAGACATTCAATCCTTAGGATACGTAATTACTTAATTCACACTATTCCGTTATACCGTTATTTGCACTAACACACAATTATGTCATTTAAATATCTTGTGCAATATAATAGACATGCACAAATACCTTAGGAGTCTTAATCATTCACAAATCTTTAACACTAGTCAATCTACATCTACACATAACACATTCTATCATATACTAAAGTCCTAGTATAACTTCAACAGTTCTATATTGGAATCACGATACCTTTCACAGACAAATTTCTAGCTAACATAGGTTATGATTTACAGTACCTTTCTTGAGCTTTTTGTATGGGCCTTTATTCTTTTCCAAACGAATCTTTGGTATAACTTCTCGTAACTGTGGAATACTTTAACACACATATATTTGCTCTACTATCAGCAACGAGGACATCGATCTCTTTACAGCTTTCTGCTTTGCGTAGTTATCACTTGCGTCGAAACGAAGAAGATCCCTCCTTTTCTAGGACTCTGTGGCAATTTTTCCTTTGCTTCCTACTCGGGAAAACGGGAATCGAAATCCCGCTCACTTTCGTTTCCGTGTTGTGACGAGGAGATATCATCCCTGTCGCCACTCAGGAAAACACCGTGAACTCCACCGGAACCAACACCAAACTCCAAGGCCAAAAGCGACTATCCAAAAAAGAGTCCCTTCCAGGGGGTTACCAACCCTTTTATAGCTGCTCTCCTAACGACACCTTTTCTTACTTCCTTTCTCCTCCTTCTACTTGTTTTTTAATCATCGACCAATTAGGGTGGCGTTTTCTCACCAAACGTCATTTGATCGGCAAGCCCGTTCTCAATGTTTCAATCCGGGGATCGGCCCTAAGCGACAGCATTGCTTTTCTTGTGCTAGCCTGACTTAATCTCCTTTCAAACTTTTTCTATGAATTCTACTTAATAAATTAATCTCTCACATAACATATTTTATGACTCACCCCTTTCTACTTATTTACTTAACTCTCTCATTTTTAATCGTTTTACAATATTAATCTATACTTTCCTTTGTTAGCTACTTATTTAGTTAGAATTCCTTATTTTAAGTCATATTACAATATTATTGCATTCCTTCCTTTATCAGCTACTTTAACAACAACCCTTACGTTTTATACATTTTACTGGATGCAAGAAATTTTCTATTAAATAATTCATTTTTTTATGCAGGGGTTTTAATTTATGATATTTATTCTTCATGATACACCATGATAGCTGAGAATACTATATTCCTAAAATATCAGATGTAACACCAAGATTTGTTATTTTTGTAAAATTGTAGATTTGTTTATCAGTGGGTAAAAGAAAAATTCTTCCATTATCTATCTCTATATCCTATTATTCAACACCAATCAATCGTAGCTTTGTCTTTGGTGGGCGAGCTACTCTAGCTTTCACAAATCCCACAAGATTGTTTATTTCCGTAGCGCAATTGGAAGAACGACGGTACATTGCGCCCTTCGATTGGAATAGGCCTAAGTTCGATTCTCGTCGCGACGGGAGGAATCTTTATCTGGTCGATTTCAATCGAAGGTGTTAGCCGATCTCATACGGAGGTAGCAGGGTTTTTTCTCCCGGAAACTCGGGTTTTTCATCCCGCATACAAACAAATCGGCCCTTCAGAACACACGCAATTTACAGACAAAAATTACTAGTTGTGGTGGTGTTGGAGGTGGGCGGTAGATGGCGTTGATGGAGATGATTCGTAGTAGAGGTTAGGTGTAGGGACAGTTGTAGGTGTCCTCCCGCGATGAGTCTTCGGACTCCTTGGAGGTATCAGGAATAATAATTTGTTGTAATGCTAGTGCTTATTGTTAGTAAAATGAGTTGTTAATGAGCAGGGTCGCCTCTAGGAATTTTGCCGTCCCTTTCCTCTTATTTTTCGTATAGTTTATGGCAATTTTTCCTCCCCCCAAACTTATTGCTCCGTGTAAATGCAGGGTTGCACCGTCGGTAGAGTCGGCCCTGTCAATGAGGCCGACATAGATTTAGATTTAATCCTTTTTAATTAAAAAAAATAATTTTCTTTTCGTGCTTATAACATAGATGGCACTACTGTAGTTCGTTCACCTTTCGTGTACGTTCATTGCTCACGTCGTGCTTCATTAAGTGTTCGTAGTGTTTTGTTGACAGTTGTAGTATTGTGAAATCATGTTATTTATTTTGAGAATTATAAACTTGAAAACAGCATATTTCACAGCACTTATATGTTTATCTTGGTTTGTTTATTTACATGGACACAAATTGAATGTTCACAGAATACTTTTACCTTACAATCAAGGTACTCCGACGAATTTCACTTTGCAAGTTGTTGATGCTGGAACTGAATGTTACACATGGTGAGGCACATTTCAACTATTTGTGATGCTTATTTTTATCAGGGGTCAAAAGTTTATAAATATTCCACAGAATTTCGCCATAACTTTTTTTTTTTTTTAGATATCATAATCCCCCCTCCACTCACAAAAACATTAATGTCGAAAGGGTAAATAATAGATGTGGTAACTTTCAATGGTGTTACGTGATGCTTTTCTGAGTAAAGTACAGACGTTGCATTGTTTGTAGTAGCCCCAAGAGTCAGCGAAGTCCATGAACCACGTATTTTTTATGCTCATTTTGTGTACTCTGGCTGGTTTGTCTGCTTTGCGTACATCACACCCGAGTTTGATTTTTGAATGAAATAATAAAGGAAAAGAAATAGTACAAAGGAAAAACTTGCTTGCATCTCTTTGTGAACTCCAATTTCACAGAGAGTTCAGTTTAATTAAGAGGCACAGGCCTATTCTATGCCTCTAATGCTGAATCATATTTTGGAGGTGAATAAATTCTGTTGTGTGGTTTCTTTTATGAGAAACTAACAGAAGGATTGTATTTGTAACACATCAACACTATGTTGGGTGCTTAGCACCTGAGCAGCCTCTCCATGTAAAATATGTTATTTTTTGTAGTCGCCAAGTCTAGTAAAAGAACACCAGAATAATTCACTTGATTTTATAATGAAATGGAATTTATTCAATTTCCTCATGATTAGCTTCATAAAGCAAACTGTCAAGCATTGCTAC
Organism: Typopeltis vanoorti; assembly: GCF_054136105.1. Taxonomy (NCBI): domain Eukaryota; kingdom Metazoa; phylum Arthropoda; class Arachnida; order Uropygi; family Thelyphonidae; genus Typopeltis; species Typopeltis vanoorti. The sequence continues at coordinate 83,226,026 of NC_143568.1, forward strand.
ATCCATGTTCCTCTCAACATATTGATTTTTGTTGTTTTAAATTTATAACTTTTCTTAATTAACAGTTTAATTTGGATTGTAATTGTAACTGTACAGCTCAGTATATTTATGATGTGTAGATCAGATGGCAGTCATGCCTCCTGGTCTCTTGCCTAAGCATATAGCTCTAACGTTAGTCCAACGCTCTTATTATTATTATTATTGCAGACTCATCGTGGGAGGTTCATTCAGCTGACAACATTTTATCATACGGAATCTTAAAATTCTTAACACTCCTTGCATTAACAACATGTTCTCATAATATGTTCCATTCATTCACAACTCTCCATGTAAAAAATCTGCTCCTCACACCCCTCTTTACCACACTCTTACATAACTTCTAGTGAAGGTCTCTGGTTCCTCCCCTTTCACCTTCTTTTTTTTTTTTATAATCCTCTCTGAATGAATCCAATAAAATCCTCTCACAAACTCAGACATCTCTATCATGTCACCTATTTTCCTCCTTTCCTGGAATCATACTATTTTGACTTCTTTCCACTCCTTAGGAGCCCTATCCACTGCAAGATGCATTAAACAACCAGGTCAACAGCATAGCTAAATGTTGAGCACATTCCTTAAGAGTATGTGGTGACATGTCATCCATTCCTGCAGCCTTATTAACATCTAACTTAATCAACACCTGATACATCTCTTATTCTTTCACTTCCAATTCTCCTAATATTTGCCACCCTTCTATATATTGCACTGCATCATTTACACCAGTATGATATACATTGACAAATTGCTCTTTCAATAATTCTACTATATCTTTGCAACTGTCATTCTGCTACCATGACTATCCACCAGTGTTAACCTGCCATACTTATTTTATCTCTTGCTTGCAATATAGTCCTTTAATCCCTTTACAGTCAGGTGGTTCTATTGCATGATCGCACACACACAGAAAAAAAAAAAAAAAAAAAACAGTCTGCTGGCCTCATGCTTTACTCTAAATGCATTCATAGTTGATATGGGTAAACAGCCACTCAGTACTCCTTCACAGTTCAACTCCAAACTCATTGAGCACATTTCTCTTTCTTCCTCATTCATTTCTTTTACTTGTTGCTTCTGAAACACTCTCTAATCTCTTTTGTGTTTTTCTAGGAGACCACTGATGGACAAGTTTCTCCTTTCCCATCAGTAGTGCTAATGCACTGTAGATTTATTATTCAGCCTATTATTATTATTATTATTATTATTACTTTTCAATTTTTTTGTGTGGATCAGTTAAAAAAAAAAACGGATGGTTTCAGACTGAATAGAAATTATAAGGATCAGATTTCTCAACTGTTTATTTAAAACACGGAATGTAATGAGAATCCATATTTAGATTTTGTCAATTTGGCACATGGTATCAAAAGAAAAGCTGTTCAAAATGCAATAATATGGTGTAAACAGGACATTATACAAAGCAATTACATAGTGTGTATTTAAGTTGTAAATCAGCACTTCAAATTGAAGGAGGTGCTGATTTGATGTAAAATAAAGTATAAGACAAGGGCATACATCTTCAGTGTTATTCTTCCTATGTATGTTCATTATTATTCACACTATTAAGGAAAGTGCCATTAAACTTGATATTGACAATGGATATGTTAATCTCATTGTCTTTACTTTATGCAGAAGTTATGATACTGGTAAATAAATTCTGTACAAGTCATCAGGATTTCAAGTTAGTTAGGATTTCCTAACTAACTTGAATAACTGTGTAACAAATTTAATATGAAAGTGCAATAAAAATTCAAAGACTGAAAATAGGCAGGAACATTGAAAACCTCAGCTGCATTCTGAATGGGGAGCTTTCATTCTCAACTCATTAAAATTAGCTCTAGTGGATCTTCACATTGGAAAGATATATTGTATATGGTAGTATGCACTTCTTGGAAAGAAGCAATTGGACTCCCCATGGGCAAGGTGCATCATGCCATATAATGAGCCACGTATTTGTTGCCAGTATAAATTGGAGGAATATGATGCTCCTGAGTCAGTGCAACTATGTCTGGATGAAATGGCTTCTAAAAAGGAATGGACAGAGTTTGAAAGAGGCATTGTGATTGGATGTCATGTTGCAGGCCTGTTTGTTTGGCAAATCATTGACAAATTGGGCCATCCAGTTTGTCAATAAGTTGTCAATAATCCTAATGTGCAAGTGCTGATCACAGTGGATGACCCACTACACTCCCATATGGACAAACATGACCATAGGATGCTACAAAAGATAATATGGACAAGGTGTATCATGCCATTCGTCAGCTGATTCGTTGAATTCAGAGTTCCGGGCATTGAATGGAACACGAATCTGCAAAAACATTCAGAACCAACGCTCGCAACATGGGTTTAAATGGTAAAACTGCAATATGAATTCTCACATTACCTGAACCAACGTGGCATTGTCTTCAGTGGTGCAAAGAGCATGTACACTGGGATGTGGAAGCTTGGAAAGCTGTGTTATGGAGTGGTGAAGCATGCTACACCCTCTACTGAGCAGATGGATGGTTATTGGTGTGGCAAATGTCTGGTGAAAGTCTCTTACCAGAGTGCATAATCCCAACTATGAAATTCAGAGGTGGCAATGTAATGGTATGGTCTGTTTTTCTTGGTTTGCTTTGGATCTCTGTTTGTGGTGCCATGAACATTGAACTCCAAGAGGTATCTGAACGTTCTGGATAATGCCATGCGTCCTTCTTTGTAGCATTTCTATGGAACTGACCATTGTCTTTTTCAGCAAGACAGTGCACAGTCATAAGGCTGCTGCTGTAACTGTGTGGTTTGTGAACATGAATGTGTCAGGTGAGATGAAGGGACATCTGCTCCACAACAGTCCAGGATCTCATTACATACCTACAGGAAGAATGGTCTTAAATTCCCATTGATTGCTATCATCCACTTGTGGAAATTATTTTTCATAGGAATGCTGCAGTCATCTCAGTGAAAGGAGGTCGGGTCGCCTACATCTTATTAAGGTGGGTGCCATGGCTGTTTGTTTCTTACGCTATGGTGCCTGTTGACTTCTTCTCAAGCAGTGTATATCCCATCTAATCTCATATTTTGTATGTTAAATCCAAGAACATTTTAAGTAAATATGGCTTTCATATAACCTGATTATTCCTAGATACTTACTTTACTTTCCGAGTCCGGAACACCAATCATATCCTCTCCATCCAAAAAACAGCGGCTTGTATCGCCTTGTCATTGACCATCAAAATGTCAATCCATGGAGCACACATCAATTAGATCTGGGCAACATAAAAGATGTTCATCAGTTTGGGCGTCTCTGCAGTCACAGCTTTCATCATCTGCATAATTCCATTTCATCAGGTTACTTCTGCATCTGGACACTCCCACTCTAAGACGGTTCAGAGTCCTCCAGGTGCTATAGGGTAGGTGATATCCCTTGGTTAACTCTTCCTTAATTATGGGGGCTTCTTGAAGTTGAACTGATTCCCTCCATAGAACAAGGCGTCACTCCTCAGGTTTATGGATCAATGGTTTAGTTCTTGCATAAAACTATGCCTCGATTTGAGTCGAGAAGCCGTGATGATATGGCCGTACATTGGATGTCTTTCGTCCGTCATCTGCATTTCTCCATCTCATCGGCCACTTGACGTCTTATGCCTGTTAAGGGATACAGCTTGTTGACTGGGGTTGGTCGTAGGCATCCGGTTATGATCCTAATGGTATCATTTAAAGCCACATCCACGTGTTTCGCATGGGCAGATGCTACCCACACTGGGGCAGCATACTCCCCTGCCACAAAACACAATGCCAAAGCCTTCGAGCAAAGTACCTCTGGTTGAGCTCCCCACGTTGTGCCGGTCATTTTTCTTATAATGTTATTTCTTGCATAGATTTTTCCTTTTAGTTCCTGGCAATGTACCTTATATGACAAGGTACGATCCAGCTTAACTCCAAGATATTTGGGTTTGCTGCAGTGTTCGAGGCGTTTTCCTCTCCAGACAATGCTTAACTGGCGTTTTGCTTCCCTGTTGCGCAGATGGAAAGCGCATACCTGAGTCTTGTTTGCGTTAGGCTTCAGGCAATTGGTCTCATAGTAATTGGAGAGTATTTCTAAGGCTTCTGTGAACCTCTTAACTTCTTCAAAACTCCTTGCTTGACTGCATATAACCGTGTCGTCGGCATAGATAAACATCCTCACTTTTGGGTGGGTTGGCTGATCACTACCTTGACCAATACGCTTCCTTGAGGTAAACCATTCTTCTGATTTCTCCATCTGCTCTTTCCTTGCAAAGTTACGTAGAATCGTTGATTCTGGAGTATTGTTTTAACTACATTCATGAGGTGAAAATCTTTCGTTATTTGGTACAGCTTGACCAGCAGTTTCTTGTGATTAACAGTGTCATATGCTGCTGAAAGATCGATAAAAGCTGCTCCAGTCACAAGCTTCTTCTCGTAACCATCTTCGATGTGCTGCACGAGATTCAAAATTTGGCTGCAGCAGGACTTTCCAGGACGGAAACCGGCTTGCTCAGTTATAAGTTTCTCGTCAATGTTTGCTGCTATTCTTTCCAGAATCATTCGTTCAAAAACTTTATACAAATGGCAGAGGAGAGAAACCGGCGAAAATTCTTCGACTCTGTAGGTTCCTTTCCTGGTTTAAGTAAAGCTACCACTTGAGCTTTCCTCCATAATTTGGGCAACCGAAGAGATTCTACACACATATTCATCAATTTCACCAGCCATTGGATGGTTACCGGACCGAAACGCTTTATCTGTTCTGTCCGAATGTCGTCTGGGCCAGCAGCTCTATTCTCTTTCAGGTGACATATAGCTTTTCTTGGTAGTTCTTCGGAGAACGGAGAGGCTAATGAATTAGTCTCATCTTCTTTAATGCACGTAAGATTGGTTTTCAGTATCTTCTTGTCTGTCCTGCCATTCAATAATTGCTGGTGAGCGATCTGGTTTGGCGTGACCTCTGTTACGTAAACTGGAGTTTTACTTGGATCGTTGCTTAAATTCTTCACCAGTTTCCATGCTCGTCTGCTGTTCTGTTTCATATCCAAATCCTGCAGTAGCTTCATCCATCTCCTCTTTCTACCATCCGTGAGTTTGTCCATCAGTTTTTTGCCTGCCTCAATTGTGTCTACAGTGAAAGGATCTTTGTCATATCTGATTTTATATTCTTTTAGTTGTTCCATCTGGTTTTCATTAAGCCCAGCGATATATTGAGTTCTGCACCCTCATGGTATTTACCGCCGAGATACTATTTTGATGGTATTCACGAACTCTTCATAGTTACTTGGATCCTCTTCAAGAGTGTTTACTGTCTGATCGAGTTCCTTTGCAAATCCGTCCCATCTTGCTTTTTTAAAATTAAACCGTCGCTTAAAAGGTACTATCTCTGGATTGATAACGGCTCTGACTTCACAAGTAACAGGTCTGTGCTGAGTTCTTGGTATCGGCTCCTACTATCTTCGTCGCTTGCACTGCTACTTGTTCACTGATAAAGATGTTATCTGGATTATATCCTCTTCTCCACCTTGCACTATTGAATGATGGTCTTAACTTGGGATCGTGGATAAGCTTCAGTCCTTCTCTCTCAGCCAAATTTTCCAGCTCAGTACCATTCCTGTCAGTCATTTTGTAGCCCCATGTTAAACTCTGACAATTAAAGTCTCCGAGTATTATTTTAATCTTCTGGGCATTAAAATTGGCAGGTTCTTTGAAGACGAAATCTTCATTAGGTGGCTTATATATCGATGTGATTTTGCAGGACTTGATCTTGATGGTTAATATCTGTATATTATTATGGGATGTCATATGTATAGATTTAATCTCCAAGTCTGGTTTAGCAAATATAACACTACCGTATTGCTCGTGTGGTCTCTCAGCTACTAATTTCATGCCATGAATTTTTGGTCTACTGCTGTTTACCCCTCGATGTGTCTCCTGGATAACTAAAACATCACATTTGCGTGTATCACACACGTCTGCTAATAAATCTTCCTTTTTGGATGACAGCCCTTCAATATTTATTGAAGTCGTCTTAAAAACTGGCCTTGAAGATGGCTGATTTATAGTTCGCATGATTGTTCCGGTAGCTGAAGGATTAGCCAATGTTGAGTTTCAACATTGCCCATGGTATGCCCGGGTATTCCTATATAGGATAAATTAATCCTATCTCCATAATTCAGTGTGTTTATCAGTGAAAAAGTACTCCAGCTGGTGAATAAAAAGTTTCTTTGGTTATTGGAACTCTACTACCTTATAATGTGAGCTTATTCCTCTTCAGCAGTTGGAAAGTCCAGTAGAAGAACACCAGATTAATTCACTGGATTTTATTATGAAATGGAATTTATTCAGATTCCTCTTAAAAATTTTGCAAACTTTTTTTTGTAAAGGCTTTACAAACATTCTTTGCATTCTAGGTGAAATTCATATATTGTATCTTTTGACCAGAAAGGACATAGTTGTCAGTGTAAAAGTTTTGTTTTTGTGTTGAGCAAGAGTAGTTAGTATATAACAACTCTGAATATAATTCTTTAAAGACTAGCAAAATATGTAGGAAAAAAGAAAATGCACATGCAGCATCATATCTAAAGGAAGTATTTTGCTAGTCAATAGTTGTCTTTCCACTTGACTTCTAATCTGATTTCTAACTAACTAGCTGTTGGTTTGAATTGCCTGTTGTGAGCATGGATGTTTGTGATTATCCTTAGGTGGGAGATGAATTTCATTGCCTGGTGCAAGATTATCATCCTATTTGTGGGTACTTGCAGTGGCTTGAAAGAGTTATGTGTTTGGTTAGAGCAGGGTTTTTGGATAGGAAAAAAATAGCTTTAATTATTAAAAATAAAAACAGAATAAAAATAAATAATTATAAAAATTAAAAAAAAAATTGAAAATAAACTAAATGATTCTACACACACACTGCACTTCCATAAAATATACATGTCAGTTGCATAATCAAGAAATAAATTGATGATAGACTTGGCATTTTGGCTATAGGCTGTTTGTCTTTCTTCTTGCCTGCATAATAATAGCACACAGTTTTGAAACACATCTTCTCTGAAGGTGTTTCAAAACTGATATAATGAATGAAATTCACTTGTATTTTATGTTTTTTTGTGAACATCATTTGATTTCTTCATTGATATCTCTTAATCTTTATTTTATAGGACTTCATCTGAACCCAGGTTTGTTCTTGTGACTCCCATTATAAATTCAGAGAACTCATGTTCCCAAAAAGCATTAGTTTCAGCTATTTCATCTTCATCTACACGTGTAGTAGCCACTGTTATAGGAAAAGAAGAGAGTAAGTAAAATTTCTAATTGAATATAACTCTAATATAAATTGAAAGCCAAATGGCTATTTTTCTGGCATCCTTAATAATAATTAAGGGGATGCAAATCCCTTGTTGTTCAACTGCCAGTAAGCAAAACTCTAAGATCGAGAACTACGAATCTATGAGTTTCATATATACCGAAAAACTATCGGCGAATCCAAGTGTAACAACAAGGGATTTGTATCCCCTTAATTATTATGAATATAACTCTGTAAAGACCGTCAAAATATATAGCAAAAAGTAAATGCAGCATCATATCTATAGGAAGTATCAGGTGTCTTGCTAATTATTAGTTCTCTTTCCACTTGTAAACTGGGTACTGCAAAATGGCCACCCCTGAAGGAATGGTGTAGTCTGTCCTTGGCTTCCAATGTTTCCTGACTTTTCTCCACTAGACTTCTTTATGAGAGGTATGTTAAGAAATACATTTCACTCATGCCAAGCACTCATGAACTAAACACATAAAGCTGTCACATCAGTAAATGTGAAATATTTCATAGCACTAGGAGTGAGAATGCAAGCTAGATATTTGCCAAGTTACATAAAGAATCCTTAATCCTTATAACTTGCAACATTTGAATCTTTGTAGTAGCTCTGGAGATATGATTAGGTTTTTATGAAACATCCTGTATAAAGAAATATATATAACCACAAAAAAATTCTGAGACTCAAATAGAAATTATGAGTTTCATATATTAATTATTTTTCTGCTATAGTTTCATTAAGTATTTATTTCCAGTCTGCCATAAATATTAGTCTGCAGTAAATACTAGTCTGCCATAGGGACAAAAGTTACATAATTAGGATGACTTGGACTACACTTCATTATGATTGGTAGGAATGTCTTTGCAAACATTAGCTATTTATATGCTAAGCTACTTGACTACATGGATAATTTCTATGTTCTCCAGCCAGCAGGCTTTGGGTTCAAATCCTGTGGCATCAGTCTGAAAGTCTTTGGGTGGTAGATGATTTTTGTTGCTCAATATTTTCACAATGGGAGCCTGTATAGTGTCTTGAAAAAATTCTGTTTGGTCTCTAATGAAGCAGGATTTCTGGATTATCTGTCTCCTGTTAGTATACCCATTATATTGAATGTACAATATATTTTACAGCTCTCCACAGATTATTTTTGCAATAAAACAGTGTACCTGACTCTAGTATCAAAAGATAATTGTATCAAAAACACTTCTACTGATAAGAAATAAGGAACTTCTAGAATCCTGTGACATATATTATTATTATAATACAGTATCTCCATGGAGTTTGGAAACTCATTGTGGGAGACCCAAATTAACTATTATACACACAAATCCTATCTTTCCTCTCCTTGAATCCATTCACCATCAGGAAACTTGCAACCAATTCTGGCAATTCATTCCACACACTGACCACTCTCCATGCAAAAAATCTGATCTGCACACCCCTACACAACTTTCAGTGATGGCCCCTATTTCTGACTATTTGTCATCTATTGAAAAATTTCACTTGCCTGAATTTTATAAAACCCCTTTAATATCTTAAAAATTTCTATCATGTCCCCTCTTTTCTGCCTGTCAACTAAACTTTGTAATCCACAAACCTTCAACTGATCCTCATAAGGAGTATTCCACAGATATGTCACCATCTTGGTCACTCGTCTTTGAATCCTCTGTACCACCTCCTGGTTCCCAAGAAACTCAGGTGACCTAGGTTTCCGGGCTTCATGGCAATACTCTATAATAATATTAATATGTCAGGTTTCTAGAAGTTACTACATATGCTATCATTACCTCTCCTTAAACTCATTCACTGTCAGGGATCTCACAACTAATTCTGGTGATTGATCTCGCTCATTCACCACTCTCCACACACACACAAAATCTAATTTGCATGCCTCTGCTAACCACATTCTTACACAACTTCCTGTGACCCCTAGTTCTCTAATTATTTGTCATAAATTGAAAAATTTTCTTTGCATCAATTTTATAAAACTCCCTTTTAATATCTTAAATGTTTCTATCATGCCCCCCCTGTTTTCTGCCTATCACCTAAACTTTGTAACCCACACATCTTCAACCTATCTTCATAGGGAGCATTCCACAGACATGTCACCAGCTTAGTCACTTGTCTCTGAATTTTTTCTACCACATCCTCGTCCGTAAGAAACCTGTGTGACCAATTCTGTGCATAGTAGTCAAGGCTGCATAGTCTTATAAAGAGAGATAATAACTTCCTCCTTTACTTGTTAACTTGTTTTTCAACACCCAAGTAATCCTTTTAGCTATTTTACCATTTCTGCATTATGCCCTTTAAACTTCAACTCTCCCTCCACCATTATCCCCAGGTCCTTGGCCTCATCAATTTCCTGCAATCTTGTATCATCAGTATGATACACTGTATGTGATCTTTTCAACCCGAAGTGCATACAAATCTTTACATTTTGCAACATTAAATTGATAATCATTATCCTTGGCCCACAATACCAATTTAGTTAAATCATCCTGCAGGATATATACATCACCATTATCAAATGTTTGTTCTCCCTAGTTTCACATCATCATCAAACAATTGAATATCCTGTCTTAATTCCCTCCCTATATCATTGATATACCAATTAAAGAGTAGTGGCCATAGTACAGAAACCTGGAGATACTCCACTAGTAACCCTCGATTTCACTCTACCATATACTGGTGTCTATATCTCAGCCCCCCCCCCCCAATCCATGCTACTACCCTCCATTCCAATTTGATCCAACTTTGTAATAGTTTTCCATGTGGTATTCTGTCAAATGCATTTGTTAAGTCCAGCATTTATCATGGTGTAGCCATTTCCCTTTATCCAATTCAACTGTTGCTTTATTATAAAATGTGAATAAATTACTAAGCGACAGGACCTGTTTTTTACAGAGCTGTGCTGCTCTGTAAAAATTAGGTCCTGTCGCTTAGTAATTCGTTTATATGTCGCTTAGTTATGTCGTTTTAGTATGTCTACTGGGATGTGTTCTTTCCTCTCTTTTTCAGTTATACCTTTGTTAGCTTACAGCCTGTTGCTTGACCAGAAAGGAATATTAGCAAGTATATCTAAGACATAATTCATTTCTAAGATGGCAAATAGCAGTACCATTTGGGCTAAAAAGGAAAGAAAGAAAGGTTTGGGAGATGCAAAAAAATTAGAGCCTTTGCCTTTTGAGTAGCTCTTACTCTACTGATGATAAGGGAAATTTTTCTAGTTCTGAAGATAGTGATTTTGCCTGTAGTTTAGACATATTTGCAGAAGATGGGTGATTGTCAACCTAATAGTTAAGCCAGGAATTACTGAAGACTTTGACACAACAACATTTTATGCTTCTTCCGTCTATATCTAGACAATGATATTCTTTCCTTTAAAAATTTTTCCTAAAAAAAATTAATGATTTTCTGATGAAAATTTGTCAGAAATTTAGATAAATAATATAAATTCCGTGTGATGATACTGTGTTCTCTCTTTTTTATGGGAGTTCATGGTACCATATAGTCCCCCCCCCCCCCCAAATTTTATCTGGGCTTTGGAAATGGCATAGGCTGACGAATCAGACCTATGGCTGGGTCAGTATTCCTGACTGTAATCCGTGTGTGTCCTCTGACCGGTTTGCTTGTTTGCGGGATGAAAAACACCAGATTAACTGGCAGAAAAAACCCTGCTGTCCACGCCCAAGACCAGCTAACTTGGCTATGGCTGAGGATGATCCTTAAGCTCCTCACGTCGTTGACAGGAATCAAACCTAGGACACTCCTTCCCCAGGCATATGGTTGCGAAGTGCAAAGCCACTAGGCTAACTGTGCAGACAGAAATTTAGATTACAAATTCCTGAGAGAGAGAGAGAGAGAGAGATATCAATGAAAGCCTTATGCCATTCAAAAGTCAGACTGAAATGTAAGCAGTATAATCCCCTAAAGAAAGCAAAGTATGGGGTAAATTTATGCTTTGTAAAGTGAAAAGTAGATATCTTTGAGATTTCAAAACCTTATACGGAAAAGCAGACTGTACTCGAGCATGGTAATTATTCGGATCATCTGTTGTTTTGATGCATGCAGTAATAGAGTTACTAGACCCCCCCTTAGTGGAGAAAGGTTACTGAGTTACAATGGATAACTACATGTGTCCTGAACTTGCTGATTTACTTTTACAACATCATATAGATATTGTACCATAAATGCAAAAAGGTGAGACATGCCTCCAGATCTGGCATCAGGCAAACTGTTGAAGAGGTAAACCCAAGCTTATTAGTGAGGGAGTCTTTGCACTACATTGGAAAGACAAAAAGATGTTTTTCTGCTGTTTCCCTGCACAATCCATCAATGGAATCAGTGAAGAAGCATGGTTTCAAGAAAGACAAACTCATTGCTGTATGTGCATACAACAACATTATGGATGGAGTCTACACACGTGGTCATTAGCTATCATTTTACTCTGTAATGAGCAAACAACATAAAAAATATTAAAAAAAAGTGTTTGGACATATATTAGATTTTATTATTTGGAACAGTTTCTTCCTGTAAAAGCAAAAAAATGTATGCTTACCATAACATATCTAGATTCGAGAGTAGAAATCTTGAAAACCATTTCTACAATTTTGTCCCTCTTCAGCAAGCAGGAAAACAAGCAATCTTTCCAGACTTCTGTGATTGAGTGCTGCTAACTCTCCCATCTCCCAGAAATCCTGAATGTAAAATTGCTTTGTGTGTTCACTCTTGTTTTCAGTTGTTCCATACTGTTCAAGATATATAAATTTTGAACAGTATGAAAACAATGTCCCTTTCAGGGCCATTAAAACAGTCTTTTTTCTGAATTACAAATATTGATAGAGAGATGCCTAAACATACAATATATTACTGTGTGCTTAAGACATCTCTCTGTCAATATTTGTAATTCAGAAAAGGACTGTTTTGCTTTGAAATGGCTAATAGTACATTTTTGAGAGAATAAAATAAAAATAGGAAGAATCATCAGGACACTTATGCCTTCTAGATGCAAAAATTTTTTTTTTTTGTCTTTTATGTCCACAACCACAAATGTTTGGAAATCTATAATACATGAATGCTATATGTAGGGCAATTAACATCAAAGATAAACCTAAACATGTTTTTTCAAGTCTCCAGTAAACTGGGTGATGGCCTTGCACTATGCCATTTACAGAACCAAATTCATCCATCACCTAAATATTTTCATAAGCATTCCTGCCGGTATGGGGATTCTGATCCACAGCTACTTAGTAAAAAAAAAGTAGTTATCCTCTCCAGTTGATTTCTCAAGCTTAAGTCTCTCAATCAGGAAAATGATCGAGTTGACTAAGGCTGTGATTTTGTTTTGATTTGAATTATGGCAGAAGCAACTATGAGGCAAGTACATAGTCTATTTCTCAGTGCTTTGTCTGTTTGCTGAAAAATGCAACTTTCTGGTAGGGAAAAAACTATCATCTCAGTATGAGACTGTCTGACTTATTTTCAGTTGGAAATTATAGTACTACATAGGTTTGAAATCCAGGTTTTCTAACTAAAGAAAACTGTTGCATTCTCCTCACATTTGCTTGCATACACTATGAACCATACCTCATATCTGTGAAATGCATGTTCGTTGGCTGATGTGTTTGTTTCTCATGGAGAGGAGCCCTAATTTCTAAAAAGGAATGAAATGAGGATAATTTTTCTATTGTTTTAGAAATGGTATTTATCTAAAAAAATCTCATAGTCACAGTTCTTACAGAGCAAGGTTTTCTGGATGATCTGTGAAATCCTCAGTTTTTAACAAATAACAAATGCAAGAGTAACACTTGGAAGAGTTCCCACTGTTTGCCTTGGAACACACACTAAGTTTCAAGTTTTATAATACTTGAAAGGAAAAACAAGAAATATGGCTACTTGTTTTTATAGAAGCTTGTGCCATAGTTTTATACAATATATATTAATTTCAAATGGAAATATATGGCAGTATATTTAATAAATAATACTTTTATGTTGTGTTTTTGTATATATTATAAAGAAATGTAAAGTAAAGATGACAATTATCATCATCGTTGTTTAGTAGTAGTAGTAGTAGCAGAAATTTACTAAAAGTTGGATAAAGGGAACTCTTTTCATGTACATATCAATTTATCTCAGAAAACTTATTGTGTCATCATAATATAAATTATATTCTATAATAACAGCATGGTGATGATAACAATAGTTACATAACAATAATATTCTATTATTCTCATTCACTCAGGAAGAATGAATAAAATAAGATTAACTATTACTGTTATGAAATTTTTATTTCTAATGGAAAAGAAAGAAAAACAGTGACTATCAGTACATGCAATTTCCAAATACCTACAGAGTAATCCTTAACAGAAGATGCTCATGTTATCTCATAATACTCAAATTCTGTTTTCCATGAAATCTCAGTTTCTGTCAGGAGAAAACATGCTGCAATTGAAAAGTAAATTATTTCACAAAAAAAAAAAAAAGAAAAGAAAAGAAAAATTAATGAAATAAATATTAAGAAATAAATAACACTAACATATTCCCATGGCTCCATTACAGCACTGATGTAATATGGATTCCAAAAATTCTCGTGTGAGATATATATATATATATATATAAAAGATACCTTAATTATATTCCAAACACTTCTGAGTAGTATCACAATTCTATTATAATATAAATAAGGAATTTATTAAAAATAAACAATTAAAACCTGACAGGTTTCATGCATCATAAGACTTACATCATCAGGGGTAGTGGTAGTACATAAAAGCTTTACACAACACAAGCCTATTAACAATTAATTACACATATCAGATGATAACTTCACAACTGTTACATATAATTGATAAACCAGAATACAAATGATGGTTTTTGTTGTTGTTTTATTGCTATCACGGTCTGTGGTATCATGCTTGCTATATATTAGGTCCGTGATAATTAAAGTTTTGATGAAAGCAAACCATACTTGATGTCAAATTAAGTCTTGCTTTTTATTGCATTGTGTAAGAATTCTAAATTCTAAATTCTAAGCATTTGTGAGGCTTCTTAATAACAATTTGTCTGTGCTACTGTAAAATTCAATGCAGCGTAAATTTTCTCCATTTTTATTGCATTGACTTTTAGAGGTCACATTTAGAAAACTTGTAAAAATAACTTTTGTTTGTTATTGTAAATAGAATACTGAAAGCCTATGTATAAAGCCCAAAGGGAATTAGCTTGCTCACTCACATAAACAAAGAATGTCTAAATGGTAAAGCCAAAGGCAAAGCTATGCCTTTGGCTTTACCATTTAGTATCAGAATGTTATCGGATGTTAGAGCTATCGGAATGTTATCGGATGTTAGAGCTCTGATTGTAGTGTAAGAGAGCTATTTTGTTTACAAGTTCAGTCTAAGATGGCTTTCAAGGTCAGTGGAGAAAGGGGCGACCTGAATCAAACATAGTTCTGCAGTCTGGTAAAATGGATTAAAGATATACTAAAGGGGAGTGAAGAATAGTCGGCATAAATGTTAGATCAAGAGAGTCATGAGGAGATATTTGGGGTTTCAATCCTTAACCCAAGGTGCCATGGAAGACTGAATATAAGGCAAGGATCTTTAATCAAGAGGATCGACAGATCTTTAATCTGTCAATCTTTAATCTGTTGGCTAGAACACACATAAGTCCATAGGAGATAAAAAAGGAGGTCGATCCGCCAAGAGACATCCAAGATCAAAGATGACGGTCAACAGGAGCGATTAGCCACGGAGGAACCAAGCTGAGCCAGACCAGATGCTTGCCACTTTGATGAGTCTGCATATGCTCTGACCGCTAGACCCTTCACCCGAGTTTCAAGATACCAGGAGATCGCATTCTAAACCCCGCCAACTGATCTGACTGACGTACCGGTACAGCCTCTATGGAAAGAAAATCCGAAATGGAAAAGAATCTGAAGACTGAAACAAACTGAGAAGAAGTACACTAAAGAGAGGAAGAACTAATGTGAGTTAATTGTTATATGTTATTTTGTATGTGATGTAAGAGAACTATTTTAGATGGACATTTAAGTTTATAGTGATAAAATATATATATGTCTGAGAGTAATTTGATGCAAGTTTAAGGTTGGAATTATTGTGTGTGTAGAACAGAGCATAGATATTTCCTAAGGAGTGATTGGGCAAAAGGTTTAATTGTAAGGAATCTTAAAGTTTAAAGTTGCTTAATTGTAGAATTGCCTTAGAAATTATGTTCTATGATAATTAGATTAAACAAGGAATATATATTCAGTTGCAGTGATTCTTGTAAGTTTATTTGCATATTCAAGGGAAATTGCCATAAGAGTTTATCATATTTAGTTTAATTTAAACTAAAGTCAGAAAGATCAATTTCCCTATTTTTTATGTATTGTATATTCAAACTTAGTGTTTAATAAACATGCTTGTTATTTATATCCAAGGAGTGCTGCCTGATCTTAATATGCAATGCACTGTTTCCAAATAAACACGATAGATAAGATAAGGAGCACATAGAAAGCCACGACTGTAATTTAATTAAGAGAGGATTTGGATTAACTAAAGCCCTACTGGAAGTACTACTAATTCTTATACCACATCGGGACCATTGGTGGCACAGTCTTTAAACAAAATTAAATTTCTAGTGCTCTCAGGTATAAGAATATAGTCACGGAAAGTAGAGTAAGAGATAACAGGAAGAATAGGAAATTAATACAGTATAAGGAGGGGAAATATATACGTAGAAAAGAATAGCTAACTATATAGAGCAGAGCAGGAAAATATAATATAATAGACCAGACAGAAAGTATTACTATGAAGCAGTAACAAGAAGAAATGTTTACAAAGGCACAATAACTATAATATTACAATATAGAGCACAATAGCATCCCCTTTATCGAGATAAAAAGAGTGGATTGGAACAGTTTTGCAGAAAGATCAGGCCGACAAAAGTGTATAATAAGTTTAGATATTTTTGAAAAATTCTTTAAGAAAATTTTTTTAATCATGAATGTGGATAGTGTGAATTCAGAAGCCATGAGTAGTAACACGATGGAAGAGATACACTCTGTAATAAGGAGAGAGGTAGAAAGGTTATATCAACCTATGATAGATAAAATTGACTCTGTTTACAAACAACTGCAAGAAACCAGAGCAGAACCATCCATGGAGACCTCGAGTAATGAACGAATAGGTAACGAGGGAGCGAGCAGAAGGGAAACACTCCAATGTTATAACTGCCACAAGTTACTGTTACTAAAACCAGGTACTGTTTTCGAAATAAAAGGAATTTTTATAGAAATAAGTATTTTGAATCAAGAATGCAATTTAATCGCCACCATCCCACAAGCAGATCTAGGAAAATAAGAGAATTTCAGGAACAACACACTAAACCCGTGACTATCATTCAAGGTAGAATAAGGGGAATACAGTGTGATCTTTTGTTAGATACTGGATCCTAATTTTCAGCAATAACCGGACCGCTATTCAAAAGATTAATATCCAGAGTATCTAACTGTGTTACAAGGCTGAAGAAGGGTCAAAGCTGTATAACTAAGAGGAGACCTCCACATAGCCTTTAAAGGAATGCGGACAACCAACCAGGGCTTCTGACCTAATGTCCAATCCTAACCTTCTCGTGGTGCACCCTGTTGGGTATCTACTTGGATACTGAACGAACGAGGATGGGCTGGCAATTTGGGATTTAGCCGACCAAATTATATTTGGTCGGCTAAATCCCAAATCTTATTGGTTAAACCAAAATAAAAATGATGGTACGACATGACAAAATTTCATGCCAGCTGGGGCGTCGCCCGGAACAAGGCAACCGTTGTTTTCACCAGGGAACCAGGGCGAACAGTGAAAAGTCAGCTTCTGAAACAAATCTGAAAACAAACCCCAACTCAACATCACCAGCGTTAAAGATCGGTACTATCAACATAAGAAGCCTGAATGGCAAAGAAATGGAGCTAGCTGATGAATTAGATAAGTACCAGATCGACATAATAGAGGTGACTGAAACAAAAAAGGCAAAAACTGGTGAGATCTTTCTGAACAATAAATGCAAAATGTTATATTCAGGAAATGACAATCAAGGAAAAGAAGGAGTAGCCATAGTATTCAACACAAAATACGAGGCTAATCTTCTTGAATGGCAGTCAGTCTCAAGTAGAGTAATGTGGGCAAATATGAGAATGGGGAACTGGACAATGAGACTTATTTGTTCCTATGGTCCCACAGAAGGTTCTAAGATAGAAGTGAAGGAATTTTTTGAGGCTTTAAAAAGAGCAACTGACACAATGAAGAAGGAAAAGTTGGTCCATGTTGGGGATCTAAATGGTAGAGTAGGAAATAATTGTGAGACATACAAAAATATTTTGGGAAAATTTGGAGAAAAGAGCAAAGCTAATAATAATGGCAAATATCTGTTGGATTTCTGCTCAGGACTTGGACTGATTATTACTAACACCATGTTCCAACATAAAAATGTGCACAAATTCACATGGAGAGAAGAGGTAAGGAATAAGAAAAGTCTCATTAACTATGTTATTGTTGATAGTGATGTTTTCTCCCTAGTGCAGGACACCAAAGCGTACAGTGGATTTGAAATTGGAAGTGATCACTATTTAGTCGTCTTGAGCAGGATAAAATTGGATTTCATATTGAAAAGAATAACATGCAAGAAAGTTTTAAAGCGAATAAAAGTTGAGAAGCTCTCAGATGTGAACTGTAGACTAAAATACACAAAGATTATTGAAGAAAAAATGAAAGAGTTTGAGAACAGGAATCAAACCTTGGAGATTCAGTGGCAAACTCTGAAGAAAACATTGATTGATTCTGCCAGAGAGGCATGTGGTGAGGTTGTCTGCAAGGATAAAAAATTCAGAACCCCTGGTGGACACAGGAAGTTAAAGAGGCAGTGAAGGAAAAGAAGAAAGCATATCAAAAGTTCCTGTCAAATAAGTCAGCTTGTGCTCTTAGAGAATATAGAGACAAGTGCAAGAATGCTAAACACTGTGTAAAACTAGCTAAACAAAAGTCATGGGAGGACTTTGGCAAGAACATAGAAAATAAATATCAAGAAGGTGGTAAGATAATCTGGAGGTTGTTGAAGAAGCTTAGAAATGTAGGAAAGAATGCTGTAAAAGGAGTTAGAGATGATAAAGGTTACATGAAAACAGGAGAAAAAGATATTCTTGAAGTATGGAGTAATTACTTTGAAAAACTGCTAAATGAAACAAGCAGTGATAGCACAGTGGTAAAAAACACTCAACAGGCATACAGTCAGGAATATGTATCCATACTTGAAGTAGAAAAAGTCATCAAAGGGTTGAAATGTGGAAAGGCAGCAGGAGTAGATGATATTCGACCAGAAATGCTGACGTATGGTGGTATAAGAGTCTTACAGTGACTGCACTGCTCTGTCCAGGCTTTCTGCATAGTTCAGAAAGCCTGGACAGAGGGACGAATTCCCGATGATTGGAGTAGAGCTCTCATAGTACCCATATATAAAAAAAGGGAAGTAAAACTGAATGTGAGAATTACAGAGGTATTTCCCTACTGAGTGCTTCTGGCAAGATCAATGCAAGTATACTTGAGAAACTGTTGAGAAGAATTGTGGAAGAAAAGCTTGGTGTAGGACAAGCTGGATTCAGGCCAAATAGAGGCTGTCAGGATCAGATCTTCACTTTACGACAAATAGTCGAGAAAGCATGGGAATATAACAGAGATCTGCATTTAAGTTTTGTCTATTTGGAAAAGGCATATGACAAAGTGCTAAGAGAGAAGCTATTCAATACACTGCAGTTATATGGTGTCAATGGGGCATTATATCAAGCAATACTTAGTCTTTATTTGAGTTGCAAGTGAGCAGTTAGAATTGAAGGAAGTACAGGAAGATGGTTTAATGTTAAATCTGGTGTGAGACAAGGATGTACATTATCCCCTCTGTTATTCATTATCTATATGGATCACATTATGAAGGAAAGTGGTAATAAACATGATATCAATATTAGAGATGTTAATGTCAGCTCTTTGCTTTATGCGGACGATGTTATACTTCTAAATAAACCCGCTACAATTCTGCAAGATTCCATGACTAAATTGAATTCCTGTTGTAACAGATATGGTATGAAGGTCAGCATTAAAAAAACAAAGACAATGAAAATAGGTAGAAGTGTTGAAAATGTCAACTGTGTTGTGAATGGGGAACCTGTTTAACAAGTAAAACATTTCGGCTACTTAGGCACAGTTTTTAGTGAAGATGGTAAATTAAATATAGAAATAGACAACAGAATCAGCAAAGCTGGTATGGTGGGAAGTCAATTGAATAAATTCATATGGAATAAGAGAGAAATTAGTTGGAACACAAAATTAGCTGTATACAAAACAGTGTTCAAACCAGTTTTAACTTATGGATCTGAGAGCTGGGTCAGAAATAAAACACTTGACCAAAGACTAGAGACTGCAGATATGAGAGTCCTGAGAAAGAATATAGGCGTGAATAGATGGCATCAAAGTCTAAAACGGCAAATGCCTTGCCATTGGAATGTTATTTGATGTTAGAGCTCTGATGGTAGTGTAAGAGAGCTCTTTTGTTTACAAGTTCAGTCTTAAGACAGCCTTCAAGGTCAGTGGAGAAAGGGGAAGCCTGAATCAAACATAGTTCTGCAGTCCGGTAAAATGGATTAAAGATGTACTAAAGGGGAGAGAAGAGAAGTCGACGGAAATATTAGATCAAGAGAGTCATGAGTAGATATTCAGTGGGGTGTCAATCCTTAACCCAACCCAAGGTGCTGTGGAAGACTGAATATAAGGCAAGGATCTTCAATTGAGAATATGGACATTTTGGCCAGAACATACGGAAGTCTGAAGGAGGAAAAAGAGGAGAAGCAGGTTGATCTGCCGAAACGTCCAAGATCAAAAATGACGGCCAAGGAGCGATTAGCCACGGAGGAACCAAGCCGAGCCCGACCAGATGCCTGCCGCTTTGATGAGTCTGCATATGCTCTGACCGCTAGATCCTTCGCCTGAGCTTCAAGATGCCGGGAGATCGCATTCCAAATCCAGTCAACAGATCTGACTGATGTGCTGGTGCTCCGAGTGCCTCTAAGGAAACAAAATCCAAAAACCCGAAATGGAAAAGAATCTGAAGACTGAAATGAACTGAGAAGAAGTACACTAAAGAGAGGAAGAACTAATGTGAGTTAATTGTTACATGTTATTTTGTAAGAGAACTATTTTAGATGGACAATTAAGTTTATAGTGATAAGATATATATGTCCGAGAATAATTTGATTCAAATTTATGGTTTGAATTTTTGTGTGTGTGTAGACCAGAGCATAGCTATTTCCTAAGAAGTGATTGGGCCAAAGGTTTAATTGTTAATTAAAAGAATCCTAAAGTTCTATGTTGCTAATTGTAGAATTGCATAGAAGTTATGTTCTGTGATAATTAGTTTAAACAAGGAATCATAATTGCAGTTAGTGATTCTTGTAAGTTCATTGCATATTTGCAGGAAATTGCCATAAAAGTTTGTCATATTTAGCGTAACTTAAATGTAACTCTAAACTAAGGTTAGAAAGAGCAATTTTCCTATTTTGTATATTCAAACTTATTGTTTAATAAACATGCTTGTTATTTATATCCAGGGAGTGCTGCGTGATCTTAATATGCAATGCACTGTTTCCAAGTAAACTTCCTGTGAGCAGGGAATTAAATGATTGATAAGATAAGGAGCGCATAGAAAGCCACGACTGTAATTTAATTAAGAGAGGATTAGTATTAGCTGAAGACCTACTGGAAGTACTACTATTTCTTATACCAAGTGGGGATCCCTAGTGACGCGGTCTTTAAACAAAAATAAATTTCTAGTGCTCTCAGGTATAAGAATATAGTCACGGAAAGTAGAGTAAGAGATAGCAGGAAGAATAAGAGATTAATACAATATAAGAAGAAAACCCCCACGTTTACAAAGGCGCAAATAAAGCCTCCGTTTACCCTACAGATGAGAAATTTTCAAAGTAGCACTAATAATATTTTTTATTACAAAAGCAAAGTAGACATATGATATTATGACATATTCAAAGATAATTTAGATAATTCAAAGAAGTAGCTATTCTTTTACTACTATTTTACAATGAATGTATGCGCACGTTCCCCAAGTGATTTACATTTGTTACAATTGTCTTGTGAACAATTTTAAAAATATCCTCTGAAATATCTGCAAGTTGAATAGGTTGATATCCCTCCCTCAAAAAATTGAAACAATTATGTAATGCATGTGCATCTTTTTTTTAAAGAATTGAAATTTTTTTTTTAAAGATAACTGCATCAAATAATTTATAATTTTTCGATAATAAACATAAAACTATGTTTATTAAGAAATTATTTTGGCATATATTGTATCAGCCTGTAAAAGAAATATCAGTATTCCTTTTGTGGATGTCTGCTAATCAACAATTGAAAATGAAACAAGACATTCTTGATGTATTCTGCATTACAGCTTGAGGCACTTTAGTGTGACTTCTCAGAAAGCATTCTCTCTTTTCTTTCTTGATAGTAGTGAGAGTAATCTAAGCCTTTGGCCTTTTCCTCCATCTGAGAGGATTAATATCAAGTATTCCCAATGCATAGATTATTTCAGAAATAGCAACAGCAGTAGAAGTAGTAATATTTAGAATTTTTTTAAGGGAAAAAAATACCCTACTGAATTTTCTTTTTTGTGTCATAAATATAAACAGTTTTATATCATTTATATAAACAGTTTTAAAAACATTTTAAAACTAGCACTACTGAACTTTCTTTTTTATGGCATGCATATAAACAATTTTATCTGGTGAAAATATGGTACAGTATTTCTAAAACTTTGAATAACTTCAGCAAGCATCTGATTTTAGATTGCAGAGAAGTAGTCCTGAATTAGAATTACCTGCTTTGATGGATACAACAGTATTATATCCTTATATCTTTTGTCAAAATGGTGAAAACTAGAGTTCTGTAGTTACAGAGTAGTTCTGTAATTCAGTTCCAGGAGAGGAGGAAGAGAGGTGGGGGTGCAGTGTCAAATCTTCAAAATGAGCATAACTTTTAATTTGTCTGAGGATATGCCAGCCTGGCTGGCCGAGTGGTTAGCGTGTCCATTTTCCAGTCAAGAGGCTGCGGGATCAAATCCCGCCATAGGCATGGATGTTTGTGATTGTCTGTGGAAATACTAGTTGGTAGTTGCGGTCAGTTGGTGGATGAGTGATGGAAGCAGAGCTGTAGAGTAGATGCCCTCCCTCGATGAGTCTTTGGACTCCCTGGAGGTGACAAATAATAATAAATAATAATAGTAATAATATCTTTCATATATTTTTAACATTTCTACTGTGGTTAAGTACTGGATATTATAGTAATGTACATCTTACAAAAAAAAAAAAAAATCATCTGTTGCAATTTTAAACAAAAGACAATCGGAAATGGTGTTATTCAATTTAACATCATTTGTTGTTTTAAAACTGAAGTGCGGTGATCCATATAATGGTATTTTGCAAGGAAAGAAAGCAAAAGGTCATATTTATTTCAATAAATATTATTTAAAAATATAAATATTTAACATAATTTTCAATGTAAACAAATATTTGAAAATTACTCAAAAAAATTGCTTTTCTATTGTCAGTCAAATGAAAGAGCATAAATTATCTTGTTCTGTTGACTAATTTGAAGAATAAAAGACAGCAAATTTACTACTACTAAATAAATTTATTGCAAAGCATGATCTCTTGTGATTTCAGGATTGATTATTTATTTTCTTACATGTGAATTTGTTTTATTTTTGGAAAGAGACACAATAAATAATTGTGCAGCAAAAAAGGTCAAATATTGAAGTAAAGGAAGTATAGTAAAGGAAATTCCAATAACACAATACACATAAAGTCAAGTGACAAGAAGGTTGGAGCAACCTTCTTGTCACTTGGCTCTAAATTAGCTGTTAAGGGATTAATGGTGGAGGAGGGTAATTACATGATAACAGGTAGAATGCTGAAGATATTTTAATTCATGAAAATGCTAGGGTAGTCTGGCTATTTCATCCACTTCTGCCAGTTGGGAAGTTAATATATAAATGTACCATAAATTTCATATTATGATAATTCTCTGCTTGATCTTAAAAAGTTAGTTCCTCAATTTTTGGTGTGTGTGTGTGTACATTTTATTTTCAGATGATAAATAACTTTTCATCCTCCAATAATTACTTATTGTATCGAGTGTCAAAAAAATTTTAGATTGGTCAGCACTCTTTAGTCTTAAAAAGTTATTTTTTGAACATTTGTTGAGACTTTGTGTTACTTATCATACAATGTGTGTGTGTGTGTGTGTGTGTGTGTGTGTGTGTGTGTGTGTGTGTGTGTGTGTGTGTGTGTGTGTGTGTAGCAGAATATGTACTTACTGAAATTGTGTCTTCAATAGCATTTGGATTCAGTTTGAAAGTAGTGTAAACTGTTTGCTGGTGATGATATTCAGTAGTAGTTCATTTTGTATTGATTGTAATCTAATTCATTAGAAATAACTATAGATGCCTGATTTTCTAAATACATGTTTGCAGTAGCATCATATTAATGTAAATATTAATGGTATTCTTTCTTTATATGTAGAAACTGGAGAGACTTTATATTGTGAAGTAATTATTGATATCATTCACTCCATTGCAGTAGAGGCTACTGTTTCTGAGCTATTCGTAGATAATCTTCCAGCATTATTTCAGATTAGAGCACAAACTAAAACAGGTAATTTTTTTCAACATAAATTACAATATGTAGAAACTCGTTTAAAAATTATACATAATATAATTGAAGAAATGTAATAACTAGAAGCTGAGAAATAACAAAATAGAAAAACTGTTTATTATTTGAACACACAACTAGTTTTGTCTTCTTAGAAGACTTCATCAGGTGTATAACATGAAAAGAGAAACAAAAAATATACATTACAGGAGAATATCAGCTATAAATTAAGTTGCAAACATATTGCTGACATTTGAAGGCATTCTGGATGTCATAGTATTGTTGTTAACAATACATTTGCAACTTAAATTATATCTGTGTTTTCCATAACGTATATTTTTTGTGTTCCTGTAATGTATACTTTTAATATTTTTGAAATACTAAAGAGAGAAGTAGAAGCAGCAATTAAGGAATTAAAATTGGAAAGATGGGGTCGGAATACCTAGCGAAATCCAAAAACAGCTAGAGGACAAAGGTATAACAGAAAATTGAAACCATGCAACCTCATTTACAAAACAGGAGAATGGCTTAAAGATTTCACAGAGTGAGTATACTTATACCAATTGAAAAAGACAAGCAATCCTACTAAATGTAGTGACTATAAGCATACTCTCTCATGCCTCTAAAGTACTGTAAGAATATTAAATCAACGACTGTATAATAGAGTGAAGTATTTTCTGGAGAATGATCAGTTTGGATTTAGAAAAGACAGAAGAACTAGAACTTCTTGCAGAAGAAATAATAAAAGAAGCATTTGATGAAGAGAAACCTGGATACTGAACGAACAAGGATGGGCTGGCAATTTGGGATTTAGCCGACCAAATTGTATTCTTATTGGCTTAAACCAATATACAAAATGATGGTACAACATGACAAAATTTCATGCTGGCTGGAGCATCGCCCAGTTAAACAAGCCCCCGTCGTTTTCGCCAGGGAACCAGGGCAAACAGCGAAAAGTCAGCTACTGGAACAAATCTGAAAACAGACCCAACTCAACATCACCAGAGTTAAAGATTGGTACTATCAACATAAGAAGCCTGAATGCCAAAGAAATGGAGTTAGCTGAGAATTAGATAAGTACCAGATCGACATAATAGGGGTTAGGTGAATAAAACAAAAAAGACAAAAACTGGTAAGATTTTTCTGAGCAATAAATACAAAATGTTATATTCAGGCAATGACAATCAAAGAAAAGAAGGGGTAGCCATAGTATCAAACACTAAATACAAGGCTAATCTTCTTGAATGGCAGACAATCTAAGTAGAGTGATGTGGGCAAATATTAGACTGGGGAACTGGACAATGAGACTTATTTGTGTCTATGGTCCCACAGAAGGCTCTACCAAGGTACAAGTGGAGGAATTTTTTGAGGCTCTAGAGAAAGCAAAGAGGCAAGGAATAAGAAAAGTCTCATTGACTATGTTATTGTTGATAATGATGTTTTCTCCCTGATGCACTACACCAAACTGTACAGAGGATTTGAAATTGGAAGCGATCACTGTGTCTTGAGTAGGATAAAATTGAATTTCATATTGAAAAGAATGACATGTAAGAAAGTTTTAAAACGAATAAAAGAGGAGCAGCTCTCAGATGTTAACTGTTGACTAAAATACACAAAGATTATTGAAGAAAAAATGAAAGAGTTTCAGAACAAGAACCAAACCTTGGAGATTCATTGGCAAACTCTGAAGAAAACCCTGATTGATTCAGCTAGAGAGGCAAGTGATGAGGTTGTCTGCAAGGATAGAAAAATCAGAACTCCATGGTGGACACAAGAAGTTAAAGAGGCAGTGAAGGAAAAGAAGAAAGCATATCAAAAGTTCCTGGCAAATAAGTCAACTTGTGCTCTTAGAGAATACAGAGACAAATGTAAGAAAGCTAAATACTGTGTAAAACTAGCTAAACAAAAGTCATAGGAGGACTTTGGCAAGAACAAAAAAAATAAATATCAAGAAGGTGGTAAGATAATCTGGAGGTTGTTGAAGAAGCTTAGGAATGGAGGAAAGAGTGCTGTAAAAGGAATTAGAGATGATAAAGGTGACATGAAAACGGGAGAAAAAGATATCCTTGAAGTATGGAGTAATTACTTCGAAAAAAGTTTAAATGAAACAAGCAGCGATGACAGCACAGTGATAAAAAAAACACTGACCAGGCATGCAGTCAGGAATACATATCCATACTTAAAGTAGAAAAAGCCATCAAAGGCTTGAAATGTGGAAAGGCAGTAGGAGTAGATGATATTTGACCAGAAATGCTGAAGTATGGTGGTATAAAAGTCTTACAGTGGCTGCACTGCATAGTTCAGAAGGCCTGGACAGAGGGACGAGTTCCTGATGATTGGAGTAGAGCTCTAATAATACCCATATATAAAAAGGGAAATAAAACTGAACGTGAGAATTACAGAGGTATTTCTCTATTGAGTGTTCCTGGCAAGATTTATGCAAGTATTCTTGAGAAACGGTTGTGGAAGATATCAATATTGTGGAAGAAAAGCTTGGTGAAGAACAAGCTGGATTCAGGCCAAATAGAGGCTGTCAGGATCAGATCTTCACTTTACGACAAATAGTTGAGAAAGCATGGGAATATAACAAAGATCTGTATTTAAGTTTTGTCGATCTGGAAAAGGCATACGACAAGGTGCCAAGAGAGAAGCTATTCAATACACTACAGTTATGAGGTGTCAATGGGGCATTATATCAAGCAATACTTAGTCTTTATTTGAGTTGCAAGTGGGCAGTTAGAATTGAAGAAAGTACAGGAAGATGGTTTAATGTTAAATCTGGAGTGAGACAAGGATGTACATTATCCCCTCTGTTATTCATTATCTATATGGATCACATTATGAAGGAAAGTGGTATTAAACATGATATCAATATTAGAGATGTTAATGTCAGCTCTTTGCTTTATGCGGACGATGTTATACTTCTAAATAAACCCGCTACAATTCTGCAAGATTCCATGACTAAATTGAATAGCTGTTGTAATAGATATGGTATGAAGGTCAGCAATAAAAAGACAAAGACAATGAAAATAGGCAGAATCGTTGAAAATGTGAACTGCATTGTGAACGGAGAGCCTGTTGAACAAGTAAAACATTTTAGCTACTTAGGCACGATTTTTAGTGAAGATAATAAATTAAATATGGAAATAGACAACAGAATCAACAAAGCTGGTATGGTATGAAGTCAATTGAATAAATTCATATGGAATAAGAGAGAAATTAGTCGGAACACGAAATTAGCTGTATACAAGACAGTGTTCAAACCAGTTTTAACTTATGGATCTGAGAGCTGGATCAGAAGTAAAACACTTGAACAAAGACTGGAGACCGCAGATATGAGAGTCCTGAGAAAGATTAGTGGTGTGCATAGATGGCATCAATGGCAATATCATATTAAAAATGAGGATATTAGGAAAGAACTTGACATTGTCAGCATCCAGGAATGCATTAGCAGAGCTAATCTCAGGTGGTATGGTCACTTAAACAGAATGGGTAAGGAAAGATTAGCCAAACAAGTGTTCTCTGCCAGGTTGGCAGGAAAAATGACTCAGAGGAAGACCAAGATATAGGTGGATTGATACAGTAAAAAGTGCCTGAGATGATAGAAATATAAGATCTGATAATGTTGGGGCTTGACATGTAACAGACTGATTTGGAGGAAAATCTACAATTTTCCTCCAGATCTGTCATTCATGTTTTTCCCATCTCTCATTCATGTTAGGTTCAGTTGTTTGTCATGGTCAAGTATCTTGGCTTCTTAGAAACCTGATCACTGTTTATGAAAGGGAGATTAATCCTATCCACATTTTTTACTATAGATGTAAATTGTATGCTCTTTTGACTGGTTTGCCTGCTTTATGAGATGAAACATTCACATTTCCAGGAGAAAATTTTTGGCCTCCATATGAGACTCGCTAACTCAACTTCAGATGAAAAGCCCTGATAAAAGTTCTTCATGTCTCTATGAGATCCAGACCTAACTTTTTCCGAAGGATATATATGCCAGTTGAGCTGTGGTGGCTCATTTTTCTTGGTGCTTCTAATAAAAAGATGCAGTGAAGCCAAATTAATTCTCAATCTGATGATTTAGTTTACATTATAATGCAAAATTTCTGATTTCCTAGCAACTAAATATCTTTCTGTTTTTCAGTTTATTGAAGCAACATTATGGCATATTTGATAGTAACTTTTGATATTCCCTTTTGTCAGAAAGACGTGAGTTGACTTCTTTTGCAGTGTGAGAAGAACATTTATATGGGCTTTTCATCTGATGTTTTAGTCAATCTCAAGGTTTTCGTCCTGTATGCAAACTAGCTAGAGAATGTAATTTAGAGATCTAATGTATTCACTTTGTAGCCTTAATCATTTTGCTGTAATGGGAATAACTAATCCTTGCTCTTTACTTGTTTTGAAAAGTAAACAGTTGATGCATAGACACTTGTCAATAGTCCCACATTATGTTTCTGTCTTGAAACTGAAATTGAGTGTGAAGTAAAGAAATGCACCTCAAAAGTTCAGACACATATTTTCTTTTCCTTTTTTTACAATATGTTTCTCTGTCATGTTTCTCCATATTCCCCCAGTTCCATTCATTAGTGAGCAGGCACAGGAACACAAAAAGTGTCTCAAAAATTCAGGCACAATTCTCCTTTTTTTATTTGAAAATTCTCTTCTCTCTCTCTCTCTTTTGCTCCTACTCCACAAGCCATTTCCATCCAGCATTGAATAGTTACAGATCATTTGCAGTTTGAATTAAGCAACATAATGATGCAATTTAGTTTTATTTCATGTTTAACTTAGTTTTGCACTTATTATTTGAGTTAACTATTCTGATCAATAAAATAACAAAATTTTTTCTTGTCTTTCTTGGCTTCTAAGAAAGTTAGATTTTCTCAAACCTTTGCAAAGATGACATGAAGTCAAAGAGAAACTAAACTAGGGACTGACATAAATTGAAAAAAAGGGAGAGTGAAAAAGTGAACAAAAACAAAATTAACACTGTTGATATGGGGAGCATACTTTCTGCTAAACTGAGGTAGTATGGTTAATAATTGGAATGGAGACGGGTAGATAAGGAAAAATATTTGTTTGTTTTTTTTACTAGCAAGAATGCTAGTAAAAAAAAAGACCCAAAGGAAGATAGATCTAGTGGATTGATGCAGTTAGTCTTGCCTTTAAAGACCAGAATTTATTTATTCATGTGTGGGGTTTCCTCTTTCCTCAACCATCCCTTAGGACTAGTTGAGTCCTCCTAATAAGGGATTAAATATGTATTTTATGACTGTAAATCCATGTGTTTTCACAGGCCAATTTGCCTGTTCTGAGGGACAAAAAACCTGAGATTTAAAAAACCCGTCTACCTCCATATGAGACCAGCTCACTCATCTTTAGTCGAAAGAGACCAGATAAAGGTTCCTCGTGTCATAGATGGGAATTGAACCCATCTATGACATTAGATTGAGTTATTAGATAACATTAGATTGAGTTATGAAGGCTCTCAAGACCAGAATGTAAAGAACTGAATTTTGGACTTGGAATAATGAAAATTTAATTGTGTTTGACTATCTTAGAATTATAGGATATTGTGCATTTAGTACAACAA
This sequence comes from Typopeltis vanoorti, assembly GCF_054136105.1. Classification (NCBI taxonomy): domain Eukaryota; kingdom Metazoa; phylum Arthropoda; class Arachnida; order Uropygi; family Thelyphonidae; genus Typopeltis; species Typopeltis vanoorti. Next base: position 83,255,709 of record NC_143568.1, read on the forward strand.
TGGTATGTTTTAAACTTTTGTAATTCACCTTTCAACTAGGAGGTATTAGAACTCTCCCATTATTATGTGATAGATATTCATCTCGTGGCAGACTATTTCTCGATTTATTAGATGACTGTGTTTTGCAGTCCTCCATATATTTGAGTTCATTAAAAGATTGTCTAATGTGACAAATATTCAGATAACAGATCCACTCATAGGTGATAAACATAATTAAACTATTCTGATGTATGTATTACATAATTAGAAAATTGAAAGGAAAAGGTAATAGTTTAGTGAGTCTAAATTCAAGGAAATGTTTTCTATTAGCATTACATCATCACCTATAATGACAGCTAAATTAATGAAGTGGGTAAGGAAAAAAATAAATAAGAAATATTTAATTATAACAACCACAGATTAAAAACATCACCATCGTCCCATGCAAATGGCTGCCATTGTTCACAAGGCCTCTGATAATGCCAGCTTGAGCTAGTGAAAATCAGCTTGTAAATAATAATTTTAGTCAGTAAGTTGTTTATTTGCATTCTTATTTCTACATAATTTTTTATTATTATTATTTTTTTTTTTAAAGAAACTTTGATGTGAATGTGAACTTGTAGCTTCCTGTGATTCCTTAATATCCCTCTTCTCTAAATAATATGGCATGAATGCTCTTTGCATATTCATGGCATTTCTTTCCTGATTTAGTCACATGTTCACTTAGCTTTTTGTACAGTTACTGCTTTTGTTGCTGTAGAAATCATACACTTCATCACATTTTTCTAATTTTCCTTATTTTTCCTGGTTTTTATTTTTAAATTTATCATTTTTAATTTGTTAGTGGAATGCTGTTGAGCTTTTAGGAGTAAAAATATGATACATTGTTTTTGGAGTTAACTTAATTGCTAATTTCAACAAATTTGGTAGACAGTCTAGTATAGTAATGAAGAAGTCTTATCATGGCTTACCAACATCTCAGATTGATATGTCTCATCCTCCCTTTCATGTGGCGTGTTATAAACCTGATACAGCTCTGCACTTAAATTATATTATTCTCAAAAGTTTTTATTTTTTTAAAAGTTACTTTGTGAAATAGGCCCAAAACCTTCAAGAAACATACGTATCATATATAATGATACCTAGTGATGTAACCAAAATTAGCAGGTGCTTACAGCAGAATTGCTTCAGTGCATGTTAGCAATCATGCTTGCTTAATACTGCAAGATGTTTGTAATGTTGATTATTCATGTTCAATTATACTTAATTTTATTACTTCACCATTCCAATGGGTGAAATCACTAAAAGATGTAGTCAGGATTTCAGAATCTCTTAATGTGACACATAAGAGGTTCTGAAATGTGAATCATAGTGAAGCTTAGGCACTTTCATTTTGTTGGAATCTCTGATAACATAGTATCCAATAGTTTTCATGTGTGAATTTGTCTTTGCTTAGAGGAATGCCCACTAAATTTGGTTACATGAAACCATTACAAATCTGGGAGAATCCCACCTTTTGACTTTCTGGACAATGATTAAGAATACATTCTAATATCTTCCTTTCATCAATCTTATGCTATATATATCATTCCCCCACCCCAACACATGAAAGGTTGCCAAACCTTGCATGTGTGGCCTATACCACAGGAGTGTCATGTGTGGGCAAACTTACCTCTATAATACTTGCACATATGTACATACTCATGTATTGCTCCCTTCTGATGCCATTTCAAGTTTAGTGAAATATTAGAAGATAGTAATTCAATTGTTATATCCTGTATATGTAATCTTCTTCGTAACAGTGTTTTAGAACTCTTTAAAAATATAATATACAGCAAAAATCTTCTTAGTAGGAATGATTGACAAGTAAAGTGAAATAGAAGAGCATATTGTTTTCTGTATAAAAATGTACCTTCTTTTATATAATCATATCCACATATTCACCTTTGTTTACCTTAGCTTGAAGAGAAAAAAATTATCATCTGTTCTGTTTAATATATCTTATATGTCTGTACTTAGTTTTTCTATGCATTACAAAAAAAAATATATATATATATTCAATATATGAAACATGGTGCTCGGTGCTACCTCTACACTCGATGAAGGTGTAGAAGGAAGAAGTACTAGAGCTGTTGCATAAACTGATTAAGAATTCAGCAAGATGGACTGATGGAATATCAGCAAGGATTGTTCAGCTGAACTGCCTGTGCCTTTGACCAACTATATCATTTGAGTTTCAGCACAGGAAAGAATGTATAATAATCCCATTGCACTGATTGTGCAACTTATCATCCTAATCTCTGGACTCATGCAGAAGATTTTGAAAACATTGATAAGTGCTCATATACAGAAATGGGTTGATAGAGAACCAATATTTTGCAATGAACAGCATGGGGTTTCCTGAGGGTTTCCTGTCATGTTTGTATAACTTGCTAATATTTCATAATAATGTCATGATTGAATTTGACAAGGGAAATGGATACATACTTTTTGACATTGCTAAGGTTTTGATAAGATATAGCACGAAGGGTTGTTACATGGTATACGTGATTGGATTATAAACTATTAGTTTGGATAACAGGATGGCTGACTGACAGATATCAGAAACTGGTGAATGGGGTGAGAGGGTTAGTTTGCAGGCTTTAAAGAGACTGTTGGTGTACCCAAGAGATAAGTCCTTGATCCATTATTATTTAGTCTGTACATTAATGACATTGGGAAGAATTTGACAGGAGACATACACATCTTTGCTGACATTGCAAAGATAGGCAGGGTAAAATCAGGAATGCCACTAATATGCAACATTTGCAGAATAGTTTGAATAGGCTGGAATTACGGGTATGCAAAAAGTTGTCAGTTCAACATTAGAAATGTAAAGTTATGCACTTTAGCATGATGAAATTACCAGTTGCATATATATATCAATTGGTGGGACTGTTTTAGAAGAAAAAAAACTGATCAGACTAGGAATCTTTCCGTTTGCATAGATAGGAAGTGAAATTCGAGGGTCATGTAATATTTCAAATAAACTCAGAGAATAATTGCAATGTTGAAATGAATATGGACATGTAAGGATAAGGAAATCATTTTGTCTCTTAGAAGGCCTCAATATGACCTCACCATAATATTCATGAAGTTGAGAATGAAGACAGTCAAGAAAGAGAGGAGAACTATATTTTTCTCTTATAGAATGGTACGTGATTGGAATGGCTTACCTTTGGAGGTGGTGAGTGCAGGTAGTGTGAATGAATTTAAGAAAAAGTATAGCAGCTGGTGTTAGTGATATGTTGTCCTCCTCCATTAGACCTTGACTCCCTGGAGGACACACACCATGAAGATTCTTTACTTGCAAACTTTCATTTCTTCATGCACTTAAGGATTAAAATAAGAATATACTTTCTTGTCATGTATAATTTTTATATATGTTATCAGTTATATCTGAAATATACTACATGATTTCAAAGAAATTTATTACATATATTCTAAAAGTGACATATGTTTCAACAGGACTTACTTTTTCAAATTTGGGAGGTGTAGAATTTGAATGGCAGATTAAAAATGCTGTCAGTTCAGAAAACGATGTCAAAGATAATTCTGTTTTAAGGTGAGTTAATGTTTAAATAATGTGCAGAAAGAATTAAAGTGATATGTTTTACTAGGATGGTAAACTGTTTTATAAAATAGAAATACTTGTTTTCATTTTGAAATTATTAATCATAAATTGATGTTCGATGGGAAGTGCACTGTTCATTTAGTCTGGTGTTAAATATAAAGAATTTTAGTCCACAATCAGTTTGGTATTTCTTCTGCAAAATCTTTAAGTAGGCTGTTATTATCATCATTCCATAAGGATTGAAGCTAGGTAACTGACATAGTCTGTAAAGAAGTTGAAATCTGTGAATATACTGAAGGAATGAGGATAGGCTGACAGTTGAGATTTAGCAAACCAAATTATATTTTTATGTTGGTTGAATCCTTTCCGTTAGTGTTATCACGGTGATCAGCATTCATTTTAGAAAAATTATGGCCTCTACAACTGTGTTATAAACAATTATTTTAATTTCCTGATTTTTCAACCTTCATATCAAGGTCATCATCTGGAGTATACACATATATATGCAGAGACAAGTTATATTACATTTCACGATTATTATTTTCACACAGTATGCTAAAGAGACAATGATTTGATCAACAGTTATTCTACTGACCCGCCCTTTAGTGAAAAAAATAAAATAAAATTAAAATAAATAAATAAATAAAATAAAATAACTGCATCAAAGTTATATTCTATTTAAGACAACATCAAAGAAAAATATTTTCCTATAGATAGTTTTATTACAGCAAAAAATGATGTCGTAATTTAATATGAAAGTTGTTATATTAGATTTAAGATCCTGGATTACCTCTAGTCCTATGTACTATGTACTAGGATCACTTGCATTGGCTAACGCTAGTATCGCCGATACTTTATAGTTTACTATATTCGGCAAGAAACTCTCTGATTCCAATCTTTGAGTTTCTTATTCGGTTTTAAAACTATGTGGGATTTAATATCCCCTAAATTTAAGTAATGTTTTCATTGCCGAAATGAAGCTTATTAGCTCTTTATACTTAAGTAACCTCTAGTCCTATTTATAATTAACTCTTAGGGAGAAAGGATATGTGGGTAAAATATGTGTTTTCCATATTCTTGGGATTTTTAGACTGTCATTATTGTTAAGATTAGGGTGGCTGATAAGAATTTCACAGGCTTCCTTAAATTTATGTTCATACCACGTTTTGGTGTGATGTAAACTACAGGTACTTTTCCAGCCAATTTTATGTAAAGTATTCAGGGCATGATCAGAAAGGCCAGCTTTACCATAGTTATTAAATTTAATGTGTCGTTTATGTTCCTTTTTTCTGATAGGAATTGTGCATCCTGTTTTTCCTATATAGGGCAAATTACAGGTGCAACGAATATGGTAAACTCCTGGGTGGGCCATCGGAGGGAGTGGATCCTTAGATGAGTTGAGTTGAGTAAGTTCTTTAATTTTGTAGGAGGTTTAAACATGGCTTTAAGGTTGTATTTATGTAGTATTCTGTTTTTTTTATCTGATGATGTTTGATGCATGGAATGGTTTCAATTTATTGTAGTCTAGTTTATTTTTGTTTTTAAATGAGGTCTTGTGCAGAATTTTGTTGATAGTATTTTGGCTATAGCCATTTTTTAGGAAGGTATTGCTGATAACTTTTAATTCATCTTTAAGTGCTTGTTCACTTGAGCACATCTTCAAAGCCCTGTTTTTTTTAGTGTGTTGATGACATCTAGTTTTTGTGTTGGGTGGTGATAAGAGTTTGTGTATGTATTGGCCAGTATGTGTTAGTTTCCCGTAAACAGTGAAGGAAAGACCGCCAGAAGGAAGACATGTGACAAGTGTATCTAGAAAAGGAAGTGTGTTCTGCTTTTCAATCTCAATGGTGAATTGTATGCATTTGTGTTTGTTTAGGTGGCTGAGGAAAGTGTCTAATGTCTAGCGGCCATGGGACCAGATAGCGAAAACATTGTCAACATATCTAAGCCAGACTTTGGGTTTTAAAGGAGAGCAATCTAGAGCTCTCAAAATATTCCATATAAAAGTTAGCAATTGGGGGGGGGGATAATGGTTAGCCCAGGGCTGTGCCTTCCTTTTGTAGGTAGACAGTGTTTTGCTAACTACAAACAACCTACAAACCTACCTTTCTACCTACAAAAAGAAGGCACAGCCATGGGCTCACCATTACCCCCCCCCCCAATTGTTAACTTACCAGTTTTGCTGTAATAAAACTACCTATATGAATTTATTCTCTGATGATGTTATAAATAGAATATAGGTTTCATGGTTTTTTTCACTTGAGGTCAGGCCAGTTCAATAACTGTTGATGAAATTAATGTCTCTTTAGTGAACTGTGTGAAATGTAATATAGCTTATCTCTGTATATATGTGTGTATACTCCAGATGGTGACCTTAATGTGAAGGTCAAAACGCCACCCATGGGAAATTAAAATAATTATTTCTAATATGCCTGTAGAGTCCATAATTTTTTTAAAATGAAAATTATATTGGCTAAAACTATATGTATGCTCAATGGACAAAATGTTAGCGATACCCTAATAGCATGTCGGTCCTCCTCTAGCGTGAATAACAGCCTGCACTCTCCGAGGCATTGACTTCACCAGATGACAGAGGATTGCTGGAGGTAATTCCAGTCATGCCTGTTGCAGCATTGTCCACAACTGCACCTTAGATGTTGGTCCCAGATACGTGGATCTGATCTCTCGCTCTTCAGCATCCCAGAGAGATTCAATTGGATTTAAATCTGGAGACTTTGGGGCCACTGAATGGTCCCTCACTCAGATGAGTGTTCCTCAAGCCATGCCTGGGTAATTGTGTCCCGGTGGTGTGGTACATTGTCCTGCTGAAACAGACCATTGGCTGCAGGATGTATGAAGGCCATAAAAATTTGTAGGTGATCAGCCAGCACATTCTGGTAGCTTACAGCATTTAAGGACCTCTCCAGACACACTAAGGGACCTAATGTGTCACATGAAATGGCTCTCCAAATCATTACAGAGCCACCACCTCCTTGAACTGAGCCTATCACTATGGGATCATAGCCTCATGCTGTCGACACCACACCCTCCCATCAGCTCGGTACAACTAATAACGGGATTCATCAGACCACACAACTGGTCCACTCTGCAAAGGTCCAGTTTTGATGGTCCCAACACCAGATGAGGTACTATGCCCAATGATGAGCTGTCAACAGTGGTACACAGTTAGGATGTACCATGAAGATACTTCACTCACAAAATTTCATTGTTCATGCACTTAAGGATTAAAATAAGAATATATTTTCTATTGCTCTCTAACACTGCTTGGACCTCTGGCATTGGAAGTGGATGCGATTTGTGCCATCATTGACCTGTGATTGGCTACCACTTGCTCATTCAGTGCTGGTACATCCATTGATGGTATACTTGCAGTGGACCCTTGATATGGTTGCCCTTGATAACCCTACGGTTCTTACCACTTGGGCGATAGAATGACCCATCTGTCTTACGCTCATAATATATCCACTGTCAAAGTTGCTAAGATTGCCACATTTACCCATGTTCGTTGATTGTGATACACTGTTGGGAAGCCCTAATGTCTGCCTATTTACCATCTGCATTAAGTTTGGATACATTTCACTCTGTGCAGGAGGATGCCACTGTCAACTTCTTGTCACCCCTATCTCTAGTGTTTTGGCCATTGAGTGTACATTATTTATGATAGTCTGATATAATTGATCTGATGCTCTTCCTGTGTGTGTGTGTGTGTGTGTGTGTGTGTGTGTGTGTGTGTGTGTGTGTGTGTGTGTGTGTGTGTGTGTGTGTGTGTGTGTGTGTGTGTGCTGACTTTCACTTGGTGAGGAAAAAAAATCTGCCAACAGATTAATATTACTGCAATGGGTTCCCCCATTAGCTTACTTTTGCACGAAACACTTTGAGAACAAGTATTTACTTCACATTAGAAAAATAATCAAATAACTGTTTGCTTTTTCTTGACACAATAATCACTTACCTTTCAGATGGTTCACTATCTCTTTCTATTTATAGAAAGATAATGCACATAGGAAGATATCTGCATAAACAGTCATATCATTATCCAGCCCAACAGTATGGAATTCAAAAAACACATCTAGAGCCAGGGCTGTTTGTTCTAATGATACAGCCATTTCCACAACTGTCTTTGCCATACTTTCTTGGTGCCAGTGGCTACAGCTCTCACAAATTAGAAAAATACTACATGCCCCCTCTCCTCACTTCCTTCCTCCTCAAGCACACAAGAATGAAACACCACTATTCCATATATCAAGGTACCTCGTTTCAGATGTACCTTGGATATATGGAATAGGAATAGTGGTGTTTCGTTTTTGTGTCAAACTACATATCAAAATAGCACCTTTGATTTGCTTTCCTATGAACAAACTACATGTAACTATGACTTAGCGCCTACTATGGACACACAAGATTTGGTGACATCCTTGAAGAACATAAAAAAATACATTCACTACCATTATTTCCACCACTAGTATTTCCACATTGTCTGTGGAAATATTAGTGGTGGTGGTCGGCGGTTGATGGTGGTGGTGTAGTTGCGGTCAGTTGGTGGCGATATGGCTGTAGAGCAGGTGCCCTCCCTTGATGAGTCTGTAGACTCCCTGGAGGTGTCAATTTTATTTATTTATTTATTATTTTTTTATTATTTTTTTTTAGTAGTAATAGTCATTTATTGATTGCTAAAATATTTACACATACAATAGACATCTTGAGTGACATTGCAACTTATAATTTTACAGAATTCAGCACTAAGTGCTGCATTTTCAACTAAAATTTTTAATAGTATTTTTGCCTCTATATTATGTATTTACAACACATGTTCTTCTAATGTTAACAATGAAGATTATTCAGAATTTTTTGGATAATAATTTTTTTTTGTTTATATATAATTTTTTAATTATAAGAATAATTTATTACATTATTTTTTCATGTTACATAAGAGTATTATATTAATGATATTATCACATAAGAATCAGTATCTTCTTTATTGTTGTATACTTTACTAACTGTTTTATTACATAATCTGCTTCTTTGGTTATAAGGATTATGTGTGGTTGAGTGGGGCGAGTTAATCCCACCTACTTCGAAGCTTGGGTTAGCTTTTGTGAAGAGAATGGGATTTAGGCTTCACTATTTATATTGTTGCTACTGTTTATGTATGGGATGTTGGCATTGGATGCTGGTGATTTGTGATGTGTATATTAGTGTTAATGGTATATTAACTTTGTTGGTATATTTTCCAGAGTTCGTGTTTTAACGTTCTGTAGTTATCTGTTTTAAATTTCTTGGTAGGTTGTTGAGTTGCGTGGGTATCTGATGTGATCTCACAAAAGAACCGTATGAATTGTTGAAGGGTTAGGGATGTAGAAGTTGTTGTGGGTCGTGTTATACGATATGTGTCTCTGTTGTTTCAATAGGTGATGTTGAAGTAACTCCTTGTTAATGTCATGTAGTGTTTCAGGTTTTTAATGCTCAGAATTCTGTGTATCACTATGTGCTTGTCGGATATTGGTTGTTGTGTGTAAGGTGTCCAGATCACTGTTGACATGATTTTCCTGTAATGTTTCTAATTTTGTTAGGTGGCTGTTTGATGTGTTTGCATAGACTGTTATTCCGTATCTGAGTAGGGATTTGCAGATAATGTGATATAGGAGTTTTTTTTTATGTTGGATGGAATAATGTCTTTAACTTGGAAGAGTTTTGCTGCGATGATCTGGAGTTTGGTGTGTAGGTATTCTATATGTTTTGTCCATTTAAGGTGGGAATCTATATAGAGACCGAGGTATTTTGCATGTGTTACAAGTTTGATTTCGGAACATTGGCAGGTATTTTTGTTGTTAATGCAGTGGTATGTGTGACAGTGTATCAATAGTGATGCGGGGCGTATGATTCTTGGGTTGTGTATTATCAACATCTGTGTTTTGGTGCCGTTGATTAGAATTGCGTTTTGGTGGAAGTATGTTGTGATTTCGTTTAGGTCTTGTTGTGCTTTGCAGAGAGTTGTGTTGATATCTGTGTGAATTGCTAGTAGTGCAGTGTCATCTGCATACTGAAATATTTGACTTCTTATGGATATGTTATGAACATCGTTAATGTATATGTTGAATAGAGTGGGTGATAATATGGCACCGTGAGGTACACCATGTTTTATTTGTTTACCCTGACTGTGACGTACCTATTTTTGTTACTTGTGTTCTGTTTGAGAGGTAGTTCAAGAACTACCTCTCAAACAGAACAGAATAGGTATAAGTAACAGAATAGGTAACAGAACAGAATAGGTATAAGAGGAACACAAGTGTTCCTCTTATACCTATTGAGTATAATTTGGTGAGTAGTATGTCATGTTCAAGTGTATCAAATGCTTTGGTTAGGTCCAGCAGTATAAGGACGGCGTACTTGTTTTTGTCGAAAGCTTTGTTTATTGTGTCGGCAATGTCTTCTAATAAAGTGATGGTGCTTTTTGTTTTCTGAAAGCCATATTGGTTTTGTGAGATGATGTTGTACTTCTGTATAATTCTGTAGTCTGGTGTGTGTTATTTTTTCTAGAATTTTTGAGATGACTGGTAGGGTAGCTATTGGTCTGTAGTTCTGAGTATCGTTTCTTTTGCCGTTTGTTTGTGTATTGGCATAATTACTGCAGTTTTTAGTTGTGGAATAATGCCTGTGTCGAATATTATGTTCACGAGTTTCAAAAGTATTGGATTTATTTGTTCAAAGTGTGTTATAAGGTCTGTGAGTCTTATTTTGTCTGTTCCTGGAGTGGTCTTTGGTTTTAGTTGTAGGAGTGCTTCTTTTAGTTCCTGTTTTGTTATGGGTGGAAAATACATCGTTTGTTGTTGACTTTGTGTCAGTAGTTTTTTGTTAATCGTTGGTAGTTTGTCTTTTTTGAGTTGTGTGATATTGTTTGTGAAAGCATGGTTGAATGAGTCTGCTAGTTCCTCTTGGTTTGTGTCCTGTCCGAAGCTTTTTGCAATAAAATCTTGTGCTGAAGTTTTCTTTTTTCGAGTTACTAATTCATTGAGTGTAGCCCATGTTTGCTTAATGTTGTCGTTATATTCCATGAATTTTTGGAAGTAGTAGCGTCTTTTTGTCCTACAAATTTTTGTTGTTAGTTGATTTTTTGTGTTTTTGTATCTGGGCGACTTTTTAAGTTTTTTCCATAGATTTTCTTTTACAGAATACTATTTAGTATGTTGTAATTTATCCATGGATTGTTGTCTGTTTGTCACCTCGTTTGTGTAGGCTTTGTTGCTTTTTTGTATATTTCTGTGAACTTTAGTTGAAAATTCTCGTATAATGTTACAGGATCATTTATTTTAAGTAGGGAATTCCAGTCTGTATTTTTTACATGGCTATCGACAATGCTCTTTAGTATGATCGAGTTTTGTCGACTTTTGTGGTAGTGGAAGGGGGGGGGTAGGTAGCGTAATAAAACGAAGTTGAGACAAAGTAGTGATCGGCAATTTTGACGTTCATTCCTGATGATGTATATGTATGGATGGGAGCCCGTATATTGATATGATCAATGCATGATTGTGTTAGTGAGTTATGGAGTATATCTTCTCTTGTTGGGGAGTTAATGGTAGGGTTTATGTTGTTCTGACTTAGTATATCAAGATATGTGTTAGTGGTTGAAGAAGCGTGGTCAAGAGTATTTATGTTAATGTCTCCTATTAGGATGAGCCTGTTTGTTGTACAGGGTTCGATGCTGCTTAGCCATGTTTCTAACTTGCGAAGAAAGCTGAGTGGATTATTATCATCTGGGGGTCTGTATATTGTGTTTATTGTGCATTTGATACTATTGTGGCTATTTGTGATTTCCAAAATTAGTTTCCACATGTTCGAAATGAGTTTGTTGTTCAGTCACATTGTATTTTTCTTTGATAAATGCCACCTCCTCTTTTGTTTGGTCTACATAAGTTGTAGGTTTGGTAATTATTTATGTTGTATGCGTAAATTTCTGTGTTGTTTATTGCAACTTCGGTCAGTATTAGGGCATCTATGTTTATCATTGTGTAGTTGTGCTGTGTTATCAATGTAAGCCTGTGTTTTTTTTATACTTATGTTTGTGTGTACGATAGTGAAGTTGGTATTGGTGGAAATGTTGTCTGACCATTTCTTCAAAGAGTGAAAGACCTTGAAGTTTATGTTGTCTGACTGGATATGTTCGCCGATGTTTGAGATCTCTTATATAGTTTTTTAGTGATTTCTAATCTTATTCTTAAGGATGTGAAAAGTTAGTGTTTTATATTGGTAGGCTGTGTAAGTCAGATTCACTTGTAATTATGTATACTCGAATAATAATAATAATAATTATTATTATGGTGGATCAGGAATAGCAGGCCAATGTTTGGACACCTCTTCACACAGGATTAGACGGAAGAAAATCGATGTATTATATAGAGGTCATTGCAGATCAGAAAGACTATTTTGAGAGTCATAAATGGTTATGAAGCGTTGTTATGATAGGTTTCACGGTATAAAAAGAACACAGATGGTTAAGAAAATAACTATTTATTAACTTAAAAGCTAATATTTCGCTGGTCTTATATCCAGCATCTTCAGAGCACACAACACAAAGTTTGTTACAAAGGCAAGACAACCACAATCCGGTGTAACAGCGGGGACTGTATAAGTGATTGCAGCGTGCAACACAAGACTAAAGTCCTAATTTGGCGCCATCTAGGTTAAAAAAAAATAATAAATAAAAAAAAAAAAAAAAAAAAAATTCAACGTTTTGAAACAGTAGTCCAAATGATAAAAAAATAAAAGTAATAAATATTAATTTGGTCTTAGGATGACTGTCTCCCAAATCTTTGGTAGATTTATACAGCCATACTTGTTAACAAGTATTTAACAAGTATGGCTGTATAAATCTACCAAAGATTTGGGAGACAGTCATCCTAAGACCAAATTAATATTTATTACTTTTATTTTTTATCATTTGGACTACTGTTTCAAAACTTTGAATTTTTTTTTTATTTTTTATTTTTTTAACCTAGATGGCGCCATGTTAGGACTTTAGTCTTGTGTTGCACGCTGCAATCACTTATACTGTCCCCACTGTTACACCGGATTGTGGTTGTCTTGCCTTTGTAACAAACTTTGCGTTGTGTGCTCTGAAGATGCTGGATATAAGACCAGCGAAATATTAGCTTTTAAGTTAATAAATAGTTATTTTCTTAACCATCTGTGTTCTTTTTATACCGTGAAACCTATCATAACATGTCTGACGAACACATAAGCCTATCCACGCATATGGTTATGAAGCATTCTCTTAACTTTAAAACAATGTGTATAGCTTCATTAATAAGACAAAAATTTGGATGACTTATCTTAAGATCAACTCCTATACAGCTGTAATACTTCTTTTATACACCATTATACTAAATTAGGACTTGGATCTTTTGTTCATTACAGTTTGTTTTGCACAGACGATGCTGGTTTGAAATACAGTGAAACATTAGCCAATTAATAAGCATCCTTTTATAATTTAGTTTTTGTTTGGTGTTTTAATACTATTAAAATATGTTGTGAATTAGGTAATGTTTTAAAGCTGTGATTTTGCATCTTGCATTCATACACCACATCTGTTATGTTTTGTGAATAATGATAGATTTTTGAGATACGCCACTGAAAAAAAATAATGCTTTTTTAAATTAAAAAAAAACAAAAAACAAATAAAGTCCACTTAGATAATCAGATGCTACTACATTTAAAAACTGTGATTCTGATTAAATGTATTATGATGCCTTCTTGCATTGTACCACTTCACTGAAAAGACATTTATGTTTTCTTTTGCAGCAATAAGGCTTGATTGTCAAATTCCATTCCACTTCATTTCAATAGCATAAAAGGATAATTTTGTCTTTCCTTTTCCTATGTCTTCCTGGCATTAAAAACATGCTCACCATAGACTAAATATTGATTGCTGCATTAAAAAGTTATTGTACACACAATCAGATACTCACACCAGGGATGTGGAATCTTGGAGTAGCAACAGATTGTGTTTCATCATCAATTTCCTGATTTGTACCTTCAAACAGGGTGTTCAGGCTACTATGACAGCATTATATAATCAAATTTATATTATTTCAGCAATACATTTTGTTCTTCTAAGGTACTTCTGACCAAATCAATCCACCTTGACCATGGTCTTCATCTGGGTCTTTTCCAGCATCTTGGCATCACACATCTCCTGCTGACCTTTCTTCTCCCATTCTATTTAAGTGACCATACCACCTTAATGTCAAGTTCCTTCATAATGTCTTTATTTTTAATATGATTTTGTCATTGATGCCAGCTGTTCAGGCCCCTAATTTTTTTAAGAACTGTCATATCTGTGGTCTCTAATCTTTAATCAAGTGCTTTATTTCTAACCGAGCTCTCAGAAACATAACTTAATACTGGTTTGAACATTGTCTTATATACTGCTAGTTTCATGTTTTGGCTGATTTCTCTCTTATTCCATATAAATTTATTCAGTTGTCTCCCCACCATACCAGCTTATTTTATTCTGTTGTCTTTTCCAAATTTAATTTGCCATCTTCACTAAAAACAGCCTAAATAGCTGAAATATTTTACTTGTTGTATAGTTTTCTGCATTATGAATGCAGCCAAAGTTTTCTATGTTCCTGCCTATTTTCATAGTTTTTGTCTTTTTATTGGTGATTTTTAAGCCAAGTTTATTACAGCTATAATGAAATTTAGTTAGAGAATCCTGGAGACTTGCACTGTATGTATTAAGGAGTACAACGTCATCTGTATAAAGCAAAGAGCTAAGTTTGATATCCTCTGATTCTAATGTCAGGTTATTCCACTTTCTTTCATAATGTGCATCCTTGTCTTACCCCTGATTTTAAATCAAACCATCCTCCTGTATTTTTCCATTTCTAACTGCTGACTTATGACTTAAATGTAGACTATGTATTGCTTTGTATGATGTTCCATTTATCCCATATAATTATACTGTTTTGAAAAGCTTTTCTCTAGGCACCTTGTCATATACCTTTTCCAGATCTATAAAACTGAAATATAGATTCTTATCATATTCTCATGATTTCTTAACTATTTGTAGTAAAGTAAAAATGTGATCTTGATAATCTCTGTTTGGCCCAAACTTAGCTTGATCTACTCCAAGTTTCTCTTCCACAATCTTTCTCAATCACTTTTCAAGTATGCTTGCATAAATCCCTGCTTAGAACACTTCATAGAGAAATTTCTCTGTAATTCCCACATTAAGCTTTATTCCCTTTTTTTTTTATAGATGGAAAGTATTAGAGCTCTACTCCAATCATCTGAAATTCGACCTCCTGACGAGACCCTCTGATTTCTGCAGTGCAACTGTAACAAAAATTTTATACTTCCATCAGTATTAATATCATCTACTGCAGCTGCCTTTCCACGTTTCATGTTTTTGATGGCTTTTTATATCTCAAGTATTGATACGTACACCTCTTGAAAATGTTCTAGTATGGTTCTGTCACTGCTTGTTTTGTTTAAGTCTTTCAAAGTTGTTACTCCAGATATCTAGGATATCCTTATCTGCATATGACATGGTGCCAAGAGAAAAGCCACTCAAAAAAGCTACAATTATATTGTATGAATGAGATCCCCTATATCAATCAATACATAGCCTATATTAAAATTTTAAGTCAGCAGTTAGAATTGAAGTACAGGAAGATGGTTTGATGTAAAATCAGGTATAAGACACGGCTACACACTATCTCCACTCTTATTCATCATCTAGATGGATCACATTATGAAAGAAAGTAGCAATAAACCTGCTATCATACTTTGTTCTGAGCTTTGTGGAGAGGTGGCTGGAGTAAAGAATTGCAACCAGAAATGCTCAAGTAGAGGTATAAAAGTTTTACAGTACACTGTATAATTAAGAAGGCTTGGTGAGAAGTTTAAATTTTGGATGATACTTGTATAGCTCTCACACTTTCCATCTACAAGAAACTGAAATAAAACAATGTGAAAACAACGTAGGTTTTATGTAAGCATAAATCTTACCTACTAACAAAAATGGTGGAAATAAAACTTGGGGAAGAACAAACTGGATCCAGGCCAAAAATCCTGGAAATATAACAAGAATATGTGTTTTAGTTTTGTAAAAAGCGTTTATCAATGCTTGTATTACAAACATTGAAAATCTCAAGAAAACGCATATGACAAGGCCAAGAGAAAAATTTATCAAAAGTCTATACTTATATGGATTAAATAGAACATTGCATAGAGCAATAGTCTATATTTAAGCTGTTAGTCTCATCTCATCTCATCTCATCTTCTTTATACCCTCTTTTACCTTGCGGTGTCGAGGGTCCATTGATCATCGGACCTCAATCCGTTTCAGGATAAGGTGGTCAGCCCTATGCCCCGGTATATCCTATGGCCTGTAGTGTTAAGTTCTCAAGGCCAGTTTGCCTGCTTTGCAGGATGAAAAACCCCAGAATAAACTGAGGAAAAAACCCTGCTGTCCACGCCCAAGACTGGCTAACTTGGCTATGGCTGAGGAAGATCCTTCAGCTCCTCACGTCACCGACGGGAATCGAACCTAGGACACTCCTTCCCCAGGCATATGGTTGTGAAGCGCATAGCCACTAGGCTAACCGTGCAGACCAAGCTGTTAGTCAGAAGTTAAAATTGAAGGAAGTACAGGTGATGATGATAATGATGCAGAATCAGATGTAAGACCAATATTTCAGTCTCCTCTCTCTCTCATCCAGTGATAACAAACTTAAAACTTTATGCAGATGATGTTGTAAACAAATCTATTGCAAGGCTCCAGGATTCTAAATGAAGTTGCTTATCACAAATTTGGCTTAAAAATCAGCAACAGAAAGACAAAAGCTACAAGAATTGGACAGAAACAATGAAAATATCAGCATGGGAAATATCCTGTATGGGAAACCTATAGAGCAATTAAAATATTTCAGCTGTTTAGGTACAATTTTCTATGAAGATGGAAAATTAAATAGAGAAAATGACAGCAGAAACAAGCTGCTATGGTGAAGAGGCACCTGAATAAATTTGTGTGGAATAAGAACAAAATCAGTCAAAATGCCAAAGCAACTGTGTATAAGATGGTATTCAAACCAGTTTTAAGTTATGGATCTGAAAGTTGAGGTAGAAATAAAACGTTTATAAAATTTTAAGGCCCATGGATATGAATTGTATGAACAATTAGGACAGTGAACAGATGGCATCAGTAGCAGAATTATATGAAAATAGAAAGAAACTGACATTATTAGCATCCAGGAATGTGGAGAGGAGCTAATTTTAGATGGTATGGTTACTTAAACAAAATGGAAGAGATTGATAGCAAAACAGGTGCTTGTTGCCAGAACAAGAGGGAAAAGATCAAGACAACTAAGATCTAGGTAGAATGCAGTTAGAAGTGTAAAGTCTAACAATATTGAAGTGCTTACAAATGAGACTAATTTGGAAGATAATTGCTAATGGATTAGGAATAATGTACACTTGGTCATGTAGTACTATTATAGTATTCTTTATTCCCCCTTGATGGTACATATCAAGAATTTAATGATGAAATTCTTCTTTCAGATTGTTTGGTGACTAATCAATTCATATTTTTCAGTTACTCTTTGTTTTTGTCTTAAAGGTGACATTTGTGCTTACGTACTGATATCCTATGTCAGAATTTTTCATTTCAAAATCTCCCTTTTGAATATTCCTGGCTAAAATCTCTTTGTGTCATTTTTTCTTGTTTGTTTTTCATGATTCTTCTGATGCTACCAACCATTCTGAACTTTTTGATATTTTCCTTTAAATGTTGATTTTCTCCATACCAGCTTTTCTAATACTGAGTTCATCTTCTCCAGAGATTTTAATGTTCCCAAATCCATCTGACTTTCTTTTACCAACTGCAATGATACAACAGATAGAGATGCTGAGGTATTTGTTATGACTAGTGAATGATCTTATACAAATTGTTGATATGCTTGCCAAATAATCTTACCACTTTCCTGAACTTTTCATCGTTAATGATCTGCATGGTATACTGCCAGTATTATTTGATATTGGCAGTTCAGGTCAAAACCTTATCCCATACTGCAGTGTGTGTGCACACACACACATGCACACAATATAGGCATTCTCATCTCTATGTGTCTTGCATTATAAGAACGCCAAGTTTGATGATGTTAGTGATCTTCATTTCCTGGTTTGGATTATTGTTTTTGGTTTTTTGATCCCAACTTTTGAATGCATCGCTGAAGCAGTTTTTGCTGGTATGTTAACATTTATTCCCTTTAAATTCTTATCTTTATCTATAGAAGCTTTGGTTTTTTGAAAAGTATACCAAGGCTTGCTTACTTCATATGGTGGATTCAAGTGAAGAATTAACCATAGAACAGGTGGCTTTTATTGAAATTTTTTCCATCTTCCTTTTCTGCTTGTGCTAAAGCTCTTGAAATAGCTGCAAAAAAATTATGAACACATTCAAATTTGATTTCAAAAGCAGAAACCTTGCATTTTAGGTGGTGGATGAATTTCATTATCAGTATCAGACCACAGCCCTAGTTATTGAAGGTCTGAAATGGCCTGGAAAAAGTTCCATGTTTGGTGTAGAACAAGGTTTCTGGATTAAATGTGGATTAACCCTTAACCCACATTTAAAACAAAAAAGTTTGCTGCCTTGGTTGGTGGTGAATCGCATATCCATTCCAGTCAGTAGATTATTGAATTCCACTATGCATATTGATGTTTTTGAATATCTTCAATTTGTAAATGAATTTTATCACCCAGTTTGAGACAGGCGCCCTGCTTATAGGAGGACTGAAATGATGTGAAAGAGCTCCAAGCAGGATTCTGGAATATTTGATGTTCAACCCACCCACCTTACCAAAGTAATATAGGTTTGACAACCTTTTGGTGGGTGGGATTCAGCCTGGTTTTTGCTAAAGCTGTTAGCTATTATTTTATTGCATTGCTAATGTCACTAACTACTTGGCCAACCAGGTATTTGTGGTTGAAATAACTAATTGTTTTAATAAATGTGTATATTTATTTTAAAATAAGTTAATTTTGAATTTATCATGGAATCAGCTTACTTTGTACCTGTTATAAAGTATATGCAGAAATCTTAGCATATAAACTTAAACGTGTAGTAGACCCAAAATTAATAAAAGAACAAAATGGATTCAGAAAAGGCAGGTCTTGCATAGACTGCATTTACGTTAAAATTATTAATTGAAAAACACAGAGAAATGAACATAGAAACACACAGAGAAATGAACATGGAAACACACATAGCTTTTATAGATTACACCAAAGCATTTGATAAAATTATCAGAGAAAAACTATGGGAAATCCTAGAAGAATATGAAATACCAAACCAACTCTTTAGAGCCTTATATAATATATATCAAGATAATAAAATATCTGTGAAGTACAATAATTCAACATCAAGCTGGAAACCAATAAATCGAGGAGTACGTCAGGGTTGCCCTCTCTCACCATTTTTATTTAATATATACATAGATAAAATCATAAAAGAATGGAAGATAACTAATGAAGGAGGATTCAAGATAAACCGTAACACCAGATTAGCTACTCTTCTTTTTGCTGATGACCAAATAATCCTTGGAAATAATGAAGATGAACTACAAAAATCATTATGCAGTCTAAATAATCTGATAAAAACATGGTATGGAAATATCAACAGACCAAACAAAAGTCATGGCCTTCAAAGGTGCTAATCCAACAAGAAGCAAAATAGTAATAAACAACAAAATAATAGAGCAAGTAAATACATTCAAATATTTAGGTTGCACAATGTCATATGAAAATGAAGCTGATATAGAACCAAAGATATCAAACTTTTTAAAAGTAACAGGCATTATAAATAAAATTTTTAAACCCAATTATGTACAGAAACACACATGAATAAGAATCTGCAATACAGTAGCTAAACCAATCTTACTTTATGGCAGTGAGATATGGACAATAAAAAAAGCAGATGAAAGAAGAATTGAATCATCTGAAATGAAATTTCTGTGCAAAACTGAAGGAGTCACAATAATGGACAAAATGAAAAGCAGCGAAATAAGAAAAAACTTGGAATTACAACATCCCTAAATGAAACAGTTATTTGCTATAGAGAAAAATGGAAAGAACCCATACTGAGAATGAATAGAAGCAGAATACCTAAACAAATTCTATATTACCACCCAAAAGGTACTCGATGTAGAGGAAGACCCTTAAAAAGAGGGAATTGAGTCCAGAACAGGCCACTTGGCCTATAAGCCTGGAAAGGAAGAAGAAGAATTTTGAATTTAATGGGAAGTAAGTTACATTCTGTTGAGTTCATAGTGAGACTAGCAGTATAGTTTTTGTTCTCAGGTGATGGCAGGCTTTTCTTTCCTTCATCTTATGAAGTGTTTGATCAATTTTTATTCTGAATTAACTGTTTTCACATTAGATCATATCAAACACTATTAGGTAAGCTTACTTTATGTGTTAAAGATTTCTGTTATTGAGATTTTAACTTGATAGATTGTCTTTCTTCTTTCTTAATCCTCCCCTCTTCTACCTATTATGGTATTCAGGCATGTATTCTTGCAACTGCAACCATGCTCGAGGATAAGGTGGTAGCCCTATGCCTCCCAGTGTGTCCTTTGTAGATGCATGTGTTCACGGGGCCAGTTTGCCTGTTCTATGGGATGATAAACTTGAGTTTCTGGGAGAAAAACCCACCCTCTACCTCTGTATGAGACCAGCTAACTCACCTTTAGTCAAAAGAGACCAGATAAAGGTTCCTCATGTCATGTATGGGAATCAAACCCAGGTCTTTCTGACCAAAGGGTTTTGTCTATTCTGACTGAGCTACGGAGGCTTAGATTAGATGATAATATGAATTTTAAAAATATATTTTTTTATATTCATATATATAAAAAAAAATGTAGTTTATAACATGGCTGAATATAATCCAGTGACTTTATAGTTTAATAACAGAAATATTTTCAGTATAATTTGTTGAAATATGATTTTTTCCTTCCTAGATTGCTAAAATTTTCTGACTCACACTACAATTCACCAGAATTTATTGCAATGTGGGAAAATCGTGATCTCCATGGATCAGTGATGTTAGTAGAAGGCTTAAAGCCAGGAGTGGGTATATTATGGGTTAAGCCAAAACATTCAGCATACAAAGTAAGAATTTAATTATGACATTGCATTACAGTAAACCCTCTATTTTACGGACCTCAATTTAATGGACTTCGGATTTAACAGACAAAATTTCCTGTCCGTATGTGAAAATTAACACCATGTTAATTTTAAAATGCTTTTAACCGAGATTTGCTTATAATTAAATTAACAGCTTATTTTTTGTTATTAATTTCCTGTTATTTTTTAACAAATTTTGGTGAATAGGTCATCATATGTTGGAAAAACACTGTAGTAATTTAGCCGACATAAATCAGTCACTGCTCTTAAAACAAGTTGAGCGAATGATTAGCACGTGATCACACCAATCGTGCTGTAATGTTCTTTTGTCATGTGGCATGACTTTCTGTCGCAGTTTTAATGCATGCTGGTTGATGTTCTGACGTGTACTAAGCCACGCCCAGTAGTCTGCATTTGTTTACTCGCAGTGAATGCTTTGTGTGCGTACGCATTATATAGACCTATTCAATATAAATTTGATATGTATGAATGGTAAAACACATCTTTGTGACCCTAACCTTAAAATATGGACAAATGGAAAAGAATTAATTTAATGTTAAATCAAAAATTAGAAGTCATACAAAAGTTTCTACATAAGTAAAAACATGGAAATTAGCTAATTTGTCAATTTTTTAACATACAGAGGGATGAATTCCCGATGATTGGAGTAGAGCTCTCATAGTACCCATATATAAAAAGGGAAATAAAACTGAATGTGAGAATTACAGAGGTATTTCCCTACTGAGTGTTCCTGGTAAGATTTATGCAAGTATACTTGAGAAACGGTTGAGAAGAATTGTGGAAGAAAAGGTTGGTGAAGAACAAGCTGGATTCAGGCCAACTAGAGGCTGTCAGGATCAAATTTTCACTCTATGGCAAATAGTAGAAAAATCATGGGAATATAACAATGATCTGTATTTAAGTTTTGTCGATACGCTACAGTTATGTGGTGTCGATGGGGCATTATATCAAGCAATACTTAGTTGTAAGTCAGCAGTTAGAATTGAAGGAAGTACAGGAAGATGGTTTAATGTTAAATCTGGTGTGAGACAAGGATGTACATTATCCCCTCTGTTATTCATTATCTATATGGATCACATTATGAAGGAAAGCGGTATTAAACATGATATCAAAATTGGAGATACTAATGTCAGCTCTTTGCTTTATGCGACGATGTTATACTTCTAAATAAATCTGCTACAATTCTGCAAGATTCATGACTAAATTGAATACCTATTATAATAGATATGGTATGAAGGTCAGCAATAAAAAGACAAAGACAATGAAAATAGCAAAACAAGTGTTCTCTGCCAGGTTGGCAGGAAAACGACCCAGAGGAAGACCAAGATATAGGTGGATTGATACGGTACAAAGTGCCTTAGACAATAGGAATATAAGATCTGATAATGTTGGGTCTTGACATCTAACAGACTGATTTGGAGGAAAATTGTTGATAGGAAGTTAGTAATGATGTAAATTTTCATGTAGTACTATCATATCCTGTACCCCCCCCCCCTTGAGGGTACATGGCAGGAATTTGATGATGAGGACATTCGGAAAATCTACTTTATTATATAACGGACTTTCAGATTTAATGGACCCATCGCCCAAATTAGTCCTTTATATTGAGATTTTACTTTATGAATATTTTATCCATAATGATGTTTTATGAACATCCTTTTCTTATGAACACTAATATCAAGGTCATATCAGTGTACCTTAGAGTTAGCTGTATATCTTACATACTATCAGTGGTATGTAGAGAACTTATGAGTTCCAGAAGAGGTATTATTGTAGGGTGCATATCAATAGCTATTCTTCTCTTGACATTGGTAAAAGACTGCTTGGAATGAACCATAGGAATATTATCAGGCCAGTGAAAATGTGAGGATGTCACTTCAGTATGAATCGAGCAGAAATTTCCAAGCAGCTAACACCAAGGGACCAAAAGGTACTCAGGAGTATATTATGGTAATTTTGGCATCCCAGTATTGAAATAGTCAAGTAAGAGTTCAAACAGCCTGCAGAAGTTCAGGTTAGCAGTAGGAAAGTATTGGTTTCTGTGCAAGGGCAGCTGCATGTAAGCCACATATTAACCAACCATGCTAACTGCTGGTGTAAAGAACATCATGACTGGTTCATAGAGCATTGGAAGTCCATGGAATGGAGTGATGAATCGAACTACACTTTTACTAATTGACAAGTCTAGGCATGGCAGATGTCTTATGCAAAGAAAGATATAAAGAGTTGTTTTTCCTGGATGGGCTCATGACCTTGACTTGTAGCACCTAGAAGGCTGATTACAGATAGCCTATATTCTTCTTCCTACATTGTGACAGTTTTATGGAAGAAACAGATCCATGTTTCCTTTGGCATGGTAATGCAGCACATCATACTGCAGGTACTGTTGTTCTTGGTTAAAAAAACATTGATATGTTAAAACTTCACTGGCCTGAACAGAATCCTAATCTCAATCTATAGAACATATTTTGGACAACTTGAACATTATGCATTGGTCAACAATGGTATATAGAAGGTCATGTTGAAGGAAGAATGGTCCATAATGCTGATTCATATTATCACAAACTGGTAGATAGACTGCCTAGAAAGGTGGAAGCTAATTAGCATCATAGGAAAGGCCACACATACTGTTGTGGTTCATGCAGTTTAGATTTCTCTGAAAAATTAAGAAATTTTTTTTTCTCTTAATTTTTAAGTGTTCATTTAGAATTAATACCTATCCTATATCATCTTTTCAATCTTTACTAGTTCAACATCTACCCTATAGCATGGAAACAAGCCTCTATTCAGTTCATTCAAAAAGCGAAGTAAAAAAATAAAAAATTGCTCTCACTTCAGTTCTCTCAGGAATCATGGAAAAGTTCAACGTCAACTTCTTCATTTAAAGGTTTGAAGGCACACTAGCTAATTAATGACCAGCAATATGGATTTTACCACTTGCAATTAACGTGGCTTGAGAGTGGATTGGAGAAACCCATCATTATCCTTAACATTTCAAGGGCACTTGCTCTTATCAGCATAGAGGCCTATTCACCAAACTACTTTTGGTCCACCTTTGTACCTTTATAAATGGGTTGTAATCCTTTTGTCATTCACTGCATGTAATGGAAGACTGCTACTTCTTCTCTGATTTCCTCACCAATAGTGGAGTGTCTCTGGGCTTGTACTTATATCCACTCTTCCACTTTCTTCCTTTTGTAAATAAATGACTTTTTCTCACTGATCTCAAATTTTATCTGAAGTTTTGTTAATGACACTGCACTCCATTCCTCTGCTTCACTTGACAAACCTTGTAGTTCACACCTATTCAAAGTTTTAAGATCTTTTATAACCAATTCCTTAAATTCTTATCTCCTTGCTGTTCTTCTGTGAAATGTGGATAACTTTGTAAACTTTAGTGCCACCTTCCTATCTTATTGCTTACAAGAAAATCTTATTTCACTCTTCCTTACTATTGATAATTTCTGAAGCTCCAGACAATTCAAAAAATAACTGTCATGGTCTCCTCAGCCTCCAAAAAACTGTGTCATTTTTTTCTTTAAGATACTACTTGCACAGGCACCCGTTTTATATATACAGGTATCCCTTGGTTAACACAGGATTTGATTAACACGGCAAAATTAATTGCGGCAATCCCTTGATATACGTGGCAAGAGTTTTGATTAACGTGTCTTTAACTATGCGGAGCTCGCAGCTGATCTGACAGATACATGCAAACTGTTTAATATAAATATTTTACACAATTCAGTGTATATCTTGGAGGTTACAAGTAGCTGTGCATTCATATGTTACGAGTGATATTCTGCACTGGTTTTTGCTGTCAGTTTGGTTTAACACATGTTATGTAAAGGTTTGTGATATTTGACAATAAATTGTATCTGAGAGATACTGCGACCTCCGATATCAGTATAGTATGGTTTAGTTGTCTTTTTTTTTTTTTATTCTTTGTTCAATAATTTCTAGATTGTAACTGAAAATAAATAAACCATCATGTATTACTGAAATAGAGAGCCAAAGGCTTATTTATCATATATGTCCTCTAGGAGATGTGCTTTACATTATGGAAAATACTAAGGAAAATGATTGGAGCTTACTCCACCTTTACTACGTGTTGCCCATAAGGTTGATTATGCTTGCATCTGCCGAAACTTTTAGTTTCTATATAATCGGCACGAAACTCTTGTAGTTTCTATATTTGGCTATGAAATAATGTTGGATTCAATATTCACTTAATTTGTACCATCATGTATTATATTTGCAGTGTTTTTTCTTTATGTTTTATTGCATTTTAGCACATACTAGTAATGATGTATCTCTCAGATATACTGTAACCTACACTGCAATTTTTACTGCTGCGGGCTCTGCAGGGTTATATTTAGCACGCAAAAACATGCAAGCCTCGTGGCATGAGCATGATGATGTCATTCCTCCTATGCAGCCTAATACGAATTATTAATACAGTAATCGATCATGGACAAATTGTAATTTTTACCATTGATTATTAGATTTGTTCAACGCAATTTTGATATATGCGGTAACATCGAGGGATACCTCTCTCTCTATATATATAAGTTGAACTCTTCATGTTAAGCCACTTTACAGTTTCAGATTTTACTAATTCTGTCACCTTTTCCAGTAGAAATAACAAATAGATCTGATGTCCTTAAGACAGAAGATGAAACTTTTCATTTGGCATTTTCTCAAACATTAAATTAGATTATAAATTCCAGATATCTTCTTTTATTTACTGTTGACAGTCTCAACTCTTCCAGTTTAAAGATTCACACTGCCAGGATTCCTTTTTGGAATCTTCTATTATTATTCTCCTGTCACGTAAAACTTAAACACTTGCTAATAACAAATTCTCTGGTTGCCATTCTCAAATTTACATTCTCTCTACTTGTTTTCCCCGTTACTCCGGATACCGAACTCTCTCTCTCTCTGTTAGCTGTCAATCACCCATCAAACTCCTCGGTGAGAATGTACACTCCACATACATGGCAAGTGAGAAGTTACATATAATGACTGACACATTGTCTCATTAGCACAAATGGAATGTCTTCACAAAACACAACAAATATCTCAACACTTATCAATTTTAAATTACAATAAAAAAATTGAAAGTAACACAACTGTCAGAATCTAGTAAGTACATCAATTTTCAGATAGTTTACATTCATTTTGACAATAATAATATCAATAATGGGCACATCGCAAGTGCTGATATATGTGATACAAACCCAAAACTAATAATATGCTAATATAGAGAAATAATTGTAAAAAGATCATCATCATCATCAAATTCCTGACATGTACCCTCAAGGGGTGTACAGGATATGATAGTACTACATGAAAAATTTACATCATTACTAACTTTCTATGTACAATTTTCCTCCAAATCAGTCTGTTACTTGTCAAGATTCCAACATTATCAGATCTTGTATTTCTATCATCCAAGGCACTTTGTACCGTATCAATCCACCTATATCTTGGTCTTTCTCTGGGTCGTTTTCCTGCCAACCTGGCAGAGAACACTTGTTTTGCTAATCTTTCCTCACCCATTCTGTTTAAGTGACCATACCACCTGAGATTAACTCTACTGATGCATTCCTGGATGCAGACAATGTCAAGTTCTTTCCTAATATCCTTGTTTTTAATATGATATTGCCATTGATGCCATCTGTTCATGCCTCTAATCTTTCTCAGGACTCTCATATCTGCGGTCTCTAGTCTTTGGTCAAGTGTGTTTTACTGCTAACCCAGCTCTCAGATCCATAAGTTAAAACTGGTTTGAACACAGTCTTGTATACAGCTAATTTAGTGTTCCGACTAATTTCTCTCTTATTCCATATGAATTTATTCAATTGACTTCCTACCATACCAGCTTTGTTGATTCTGTTGTCTATTTCCATATTTAATTTATTATCTTCACTAAAAATTATGTCTAAGTAGCTGAAATGTTTTACTTGTTCCACAGGTTCTCCGTTCACAATGCAGTTGACATTTTCAACGGTTCTGCCTATTTTCATTGTCTTTGTCTTTTTATTGCTGACCTTCATACCATATCTATTACAACAGTTATTCAATTTAGTAAGGGAATCTTGCAGACTTGTAGCGGATTTATTTAGAAGTATAACATCGTCCGCATAAAGCAAAGAGCTGACATTAGCATCTCCAATTCTGATATCATTTTTAATACTACTTTCCTTCATAATGTGATCCATATAGATCAGTGGTCGCCAAAGTGGTCGATATAACATTGTTAGGGATCATTTCGGGCTCAGGGGTCGATTGGGGGTCGATAGAAAAATATAAGACATCATTGTATGGGTAATATTTAATTCAGTTTACTTAGATTACCTCCATGCTGAATGACAATGCAATTAATAGTGAATCGTGGGAACAGTGACATGAATAGGACCTATAAGATGGAGCAAGGTCATGAAAATAGTTAAGAAGGCCAATCAAGTAGGCCAAAATGACGTATTTACCAATAAACGGATGTTGGTGGTTCCCGCCCGGGCAGCGCGTACATGGTTGAAGCTGGTTTCAGTCATGTTAATTCCATTTTAACAAAACAAAGAAATAAGCTAGATATAGAATTCCGTGGCAATTTAAGGCTGAAAATTACTAATTTTGAATTCAACATTTCTAATCTTGTCAAGAGTCACGAAGCACACCCTTTACATTGAATTGACAATGTTAGTAAATTGTGTGCTAAGTTAATAAAAGTCTTATTTTAATTATTTAAACGAAGGGGATATTAAATCCCACATTATTTCAAAGCCGAATAAGAAACTCAACGATCGGAATCAAAGAGTTCCATGCTGAATGTGGGATTTAATATCCCCCCCTTCATTCAAAAATAATGTTACAGCGCCTAAGTGAAGCCCATTGTCTCTTTTATTTTAGTTTTATTTTCATATATGTAAGGAAGATTGTATTTTTATTGTTATTTTGTTATCTAAATTAAATTTTATATTTTACTTATTATTTATCCCTCCTATCATATATGTAATGTTAAGAAGGATGTCAAAAACAAAAACGTATCCCTTTGATGTTAAGCCAATATAATAATATATACTATATTATACATACAATAAACACTATAACTATAAAATAAGCAATCTAAAAACTCACATGAGCGTCTTTTTTGCTTGTCCTATTGTAATTATGTAATAGTAAAATAGAGGGGGTCGATAAAAAGTCAAGAAACTCTTGAAGGGGTCGACGGTCAAAGAAGTTTGGCGACCCCTGATATAGATAATGAATAACAGAGGAGATAATGTACATCCTTGTCTCACACCAGATTTAACATTAAACCATCTTCCTGTATTTCCTTCAATTCTAACTGCTAACTTACAACGCAAATCAAGACTAAGTATTGCTTGATATAATATCCCATTGACACCATATAACTGTAGCGTATTGAATAGCTTCTCTCTTGGCACCTTGTCATATGCCTTTTCCAGATCTACAAAACTTAAATGGAGATCTTTGTTATATTCCCATGCTTTCTCAACTATTTGTCGTAAAGTGAAGATCTGATCCTGACAGCCTCTATTTGGCCTGAATCCAGCTTGTTCTTCACTGAGCTTTTCTTCCACAATTCTTCTCACCCGTTTCTCAAGTATACTTGTGTAGATCTTGCCAGGAACACTCAGTAGGGAAATACCTCTGTAATTCTCACATTCAATTTTATTTCTCTTTTTATATTTATATATGGGTACTATTAGAGCTCTACTCAAATCATCGGGAATTCGTCCCTCTGTCCAGGCTTTCTGAACTATGCAGTGCAGCCACTGTAAGACTTTTATACTGCCATACTTCAGCATTTCTGGTTGAATATCATCTACTCCTGCTGCCTTTACACATTTCAAGCATTTGATGGCTTTTTCTGCTTCAAGTATGGATATGTATTCCTGACTATATGCCTGTTGAGTGTTTTTTACCACTGTGCTATCACTTCTTGTTTCATTTAGCAATTTTTCGAAGTAATTCCCCAATACTTCAAGGATATCTTTTTCTCCCGTTTTCATGTCACCTTTATCATCTCTAATTCCTTTTACAGCACTCTTTCCTCCATTTTTAAGCTTCTTCAACAACCTCCAGAATATTTTGCTACCTTCTTGATATTTTTTTTCTATTTTCCTGCCAAAGTCCTCCCACAACTTTTGTTTAGCTAGTTTTACACAGTGTTTAGCTTTCTTACGTTTGGCTCTGTATTATCTAAGAGCACAAGCTGACTTATTTTCCAGGAACTTTACTTTTGATATGCTTTCTTCTTTTCCTTCACTGCCTCTTTAACTTCCTGTGTCTACCATGGAGTTCTAATTTTTCTATCCTTGCAGACAAACTCACCACATGCCTCTCTGGCTGTATCAATCAGGGTTTTCTTCAAGGCTTGCCATTGAATCGCCAAGGTTTGATTCCTGTTCTCAAACTCTTTCATTTTTTCTTCAATAATCTTTGTGTATTTTAGTCTACAATAATTCACATCTGTGAGCTGCTCAACTTTTATTCACTTTAATACTTTCTTACATGTTATTCTTTTTGATATGAAATTCAGTTTTATCCTGGTCAAGACTAAATAGTGACCACTTCCAATTTCAAATCCTCTGTACACTCTGGTGTCCTGCACCATGGAGAAAACATCGCTATCAATAATAACATAGTCAATGAGACTTTCATATTCCTTGCTTCTTCTCTCCATGTGAATTTGTGAACATTTTTATGTTGGAACATGGTGTTAGTAATAACCAGTCCATGTCCTGAGCAGAAATCCAAACAGGTATTTGTCATTATTATCAGCTTTGCTCTTTTCTCCAAATTTTTCCTAACTATTTTTCGTATGTTTGACAATCATTTCCTACTTTGCTATTTAGATCCCCAACCAAGACCAACTTTTCTCTTTTCATTGTCTCAGTTGCTTTTTCTAAAGCATCAAAAAATTCCTCCACTTGTACCTTAGTAGAACCTTCTGTGGGACCATAGGCACAAATAAGTCTCATTGTCCAATTCCAGATTCTGATATTTGCCCACATCACTCTACTTGAGACTGCCTGCCATGCAAGAAGATTAGCCTCGTATTTTGTGTTGAATACTATGGCTACTCCCTCTTTTCCTTGCTTGTCATTGCCTGAATATAACATTTTGTATTTATTGCTCAGAAAGATCTCATCAGTTTTTGTCTTTTTTGTTTCAGTCACCCCTATTATGTCAATCTGGTACTTATCTAATTCCTCAGCTAGCTCCATTTCTTTGACATTCGGGCTTCTTATGTTGATAGTACCGATCTTTAACTCTGGTGATGTTGAGTTGGGGTGTATTTTAGGGTTTGTTCCAGTAGCTGACTTTTCGCTGTTCGCCCTGGTTCCCTGGTGAAAAAAAAAGGGGGGGGGGTCTTGTGTAACTGGCGATTCCCCAGCCGCCATGAAATTTTGTCATGTTGTTCCATCATTTTGTATATTGGTTTAAGCCAATAAGAATACTATTTGATCGACTAAATCCCAAATTGCCAGCCCATCCTCATCTGTTCAGTATCCAGGTAGATACCCAACAGGGTGCACCACGAGGAGGTGAGGATTGGACATTAGGTCAGAAGCCCTGGCGATTTTCCGCATTCCTTTAAAGGCTATGTGGAGGTCTCCTCTCAGTTATACAGTTTTGACCCTTAAGCACCCCTTGTAAAAAGATTCATAATTATAAATTATGAATTTATTAATTTTTACACTGTCAACATATTTTCTGCACAGCTCATCTACCCAATGTATTAATGCTAGTTGGCTATAGAGCTTCCCACAATACCCATCTTATATTTCCATATATATCTGATTTTGGCAGTAATCTGTTCTTGTTTCATCACTTCCCAAACAAGTACCTCATGATCACTCTCACCAGACTGGCGGCAGTGTCAATAGATCATAGAAAAATTAACCATCCAAACAGGACTTTCTTTCAATTATCAATAAAATTACTATATTTATTAGTACAGGTTTTGTGGTTTCTTGATTATCTAAACTCTGGTCTGAAGTATCCTTCCTGAATTATAGCTAAACTCAAGTTCATATCCCAAGATGTTAATTGTGTAATAAAAATCATGCCATTCAAATGAAGGCATTAAATTCACTACAAGGTTTTAATGTTTTTAAAAGGAAATAAATATAAATTTGATTGATCTAGAACCTTTAAAACAAATACTTGTCAAAGGCTATTTAAAACTTTCATTTAGGTGGTAGACCATCTTTTCTGTCAGACACTTGAAGTGACTTGGAAAAAGTGCCATGTTTGGCTTCTAGAGCAGAGTTTTCAGATTATCTAACCACAGTCTATCCTTGGTACTAAATGTGCACGCTTTGTAACTAAAGTAACTCTTCATTAAGATTTCTTAGTATGTGGGGGGTTGATTCAATTAGAATTCAATTCACAAAGTAAAGTTCTTTAAACTTGAAATAATAATTTATTTCTTCTTCACTAACTTTTTAATGTTTTATTAATATGTGTTTGATTAGCACTTTCTTGTTGATTTAGCAAAGGTAAAAGAAAAAGATTTCCATTCCTAGGTCATCTTAGGTTTTTTTTTAATATTATCTAGCAACTCTCATTACAGGAGGTCCACATGATCTGTTATTCATGGAGGTTGATTTACTTTTAAATAGTAATCAATTCTAACATGTGGATCTATTTTTAGGCATGTTTCTGAAAATGTAAGCACCTGTTATTGTTTTATCTATCTACTGGTATACATATTTGGTTGGATGGATTTTATTGAAATTCGATATTTGGGATATACTAAAATTTGCTGAGCCCTGTGACAAATTCTACTGTGAAATGTATATTTTTATAATTATCTCAAATCATTACCATACTTATTATTATTTTATGGAAGGAGTACATATCAAAACCACAATGAATATAAATGAATTATGCCAATTGTTATTTTAATGGAATAAAACACAAGCATACAAGTCACTTTTAAATATTGCTAATGTTTTGCTAGTGATTTTCATTGATATCGTTCAAGCAAGACTGACATGGGCTTACAGAAACAATTAGAAACTGTTCTTTAATTAATACAAAATTGCTTAACACATGCATATAATAATGTGATGACTAAGCAAAAAATGTGAGATTCTGTAGATATCTCAAATGACTGCTGTTAAAAAAATAACTTTATTCCTAGGATGTCAAATCTATTGAAATGAATTTGGCTGTGCTTCCAAATATTGTCAAGCTTAGTCCTTCTCATGACATATTCATTTTAAAGTATGCCATTATGGAGTTTAAAGTCAGACTAATGAAGCAAATGAAGATTATAGGTAAAATGAAAATTATTTATTAGTAAAACATTTCTTGCAGTTCATTACAATTAATTTTTATTCAAAGCTGCAATATAAGTTATTTTGGCTAAAAGCTTTATGCTATAGACTATTATTAATTTCTTGTGACTATATTAATATACTTTAGTAATTAATATACTTGATGAGTGATAGTTATATAGATATTAATAACCCTTGGTGTATACAATGCTAATTGAAAATGAAAGAAGTAAGTGTTATTTCTTTCCTCTATTCTTCATTTAAGAATAGTTGTGGTATGTAGATTTGGACTGTGGTTGATTATTTCATTCTTTGTTAATGTAAGGCAGAATCCATTGGTGCCATGGAAACATCATCACATTCATCTTGACAAATAAAGCTAATTTATATATTATTGTCTATAGAATGGCCTCAAAGGGCCTAAAAGAGGCAGGTGAACTTTTGTGAACTCAAATAGAGAAGTGCTGTCTGTTGATCCTGTGGTGGATTATGAGGCATGTTCAATTAAACCAAATTGGTCTTTGTGGAAACTAGTGTAAGCTTTATGTTCATTACTATTAAGGGAACAAAAACACTGTCAATCCCTAGGCATGACATTATATGAAACTTATTTCTCCTGTAATGTGAAACATCAATTACACAGCCCTGGAGATAGAACCTATAAACTTGGGGGGGGGGGAGCAATCTGCCAGATTTAAGATGACCAATCCATACTCCAGGAGCCCTAGGACAATTGTTGGTCAATCTGTATATTAATGATATTGGGAAGGACCTGATAAAATGTTTATTTGTTTGGATGATACAAATATAGACAGGAAAGTCAATGATATATAGCACTTACAAAATGATTACAAAACTAAATAGGCTGGAAGTGTGGGCAGATGATAACGGTTGTCACCACAGTGTTAGTAAGTGTAAACTTATGCACGTTGGTGCAGAGAGATATCCAGTGGCATATGATGTGATATCAGAATGTATCCCCAGGTTTGAAGAATGAATAGAGTAGGTTTTTTTTTGGTTTATAGTTTATTTGACACAAAAATGACAAAGATCATACTGTGCCATACTAAAGGTTACATCTATACATAAGCAGTTAAAGACAATTGTAAACAATATGTCTGTATAAAAATTAAGTTCCACAGAGCAGCATCTACAGATAAACAGAATTGCTGCGGAGGGCACAGCAACACACAAGGTCAAAAGTTATAGTAGTGCAGAAATAGTCACCACTACAAATTAATAAACAAAATGCATGTATAAAACGCCGAGTCAAGGAATTCAGTATCTACATGTAGATAAAATTATAACAAATGTTTTTACAGCAGTACATAAATAGGCAAAAAACAATATGGGGTGCTTAAGGGTCAAAGCTGTATAACTGAGAGGAGACCTCTACATAGCCTTTAAAAGAATGTGGAGAACTGCCAAGGCTTCTGACCTAATGTCCAATCCTCACCTTCTCATGGTACACCCTGTTGGGTATCTACCTGGATACTGAACAGACGAGGATGGGCTGGCAATTTGGAATTTAGCCGACCAAATTGTATTCTTATTGGCATAAACCAAAATACAAAATGATGGAACAACATGACAAAATTTCATGGCGGCTGAGGAATCGCCGGTTACACAAGGCCCCCCCGTTTTCGCTGTTCGCCCAGGAACCAGGGCGAACAGCGAAAAGTTAGCTACTGGAACAAACCCTAAAACACACCCCAACTCAACATCATCAGAGTTAAATATCGGTACTATCAACATAAGAAGCCTGAATGGCAAAGAAATGGAGCCAGCTGAGGAATTAGATAAGTACCAGATCGACATAATAGGGGTGACAAACAAAAAAGACAAAAACTGGTGAGATCTTTCTGAGCAATAAATACAAAATGTTATATTCAGTCAATTACAATCAAGGAAAAGAAGTAGTAGCCATAGTATTCAACCCTAAATATGAGGCTAGACTTCTTGAATGCCAGGCAGTCTCAAGTAGCGTGATGTGGGCAAATATCAGAATTGGGAATTGGACAATGAGACTTATTTGTGCCTATGGTCCCACGGAAGGTTCTACTAAGGTACAAGTGGAGGAATTTTTTGAGGCTTTAGAAAAAGCAACTGACACAATGAAAAAGGAAAAGTTGGTCCTTGTTGGGTATCTAAATAGCAGAGTAGGAAATGATTGTGAGACATACAAAAATATTTTGGGAAAATTTAGAGAAAAGAGCAAAGCTAATAATAATGGCAAATACATGTTGGATTTCTGCTCAAGACATGGACTGGTTATTACTAACACAATGTTCCAACATAAAAATGTGCACAAATTCACATGGAGAGAAGAAGCAAGGAATAAGAAAAGTTTCATTGACTATGTTATTGTTGCTAGTGATGTTTTCTCCCTGGTGCAGGACACCAGAGTGTACAGAGGATTTGAAATTGGAAATCTGTATAGTCTTGAGCAGGATAAATTTGAATTTCATATTGAAAAGAATGACATGTAAAAAAGTTTTAAAGCGAATAAAAGTTGAGCAGCTCTCAGATGTGAACTGTAGACTAAAATACACAAAGTTTATTGGAAAAAAAAAATGAAAGAGTTTGAGAACAAGAACCAAACCTTGGAGATTCAGTGGCAAACCTTGAAGAAAACCCTGATTGATTCATCCAGAGAGGCATGTAGTGAGGTTGTCTGCAAGGATAAAAAAAAATCAGAACCCCTGGTGGACACAGGAAGTTAAAGAGGCAGTGAAGGAAAAGAAGAAAGCATATCAAAAGTTCCTGGCAAATAAGTCAACTTGTGTTCTTAGATAATACAGAGACAAATGTAAGAAAGCTAAACACTGTGTAAAACTAGCTAAACAAAAGTCGTGGGGGGACTGTGGCAAGAAAATAGAAAAAAAATATGACGAAGGTTGTAAAATATTCTGGAAATTGTTGAAGAAGCTTAGAAATGTAGGAAAGAATGCTGTAAAAGGAGTTAGAGATGATAAAGGTGACATGAAAATGGTAGAAAAAGCTATCCTTGAAGTATTGAGTAATTACTTCGAAAAATTGCTAAATGAAACAAGCAGAGATAGCACAGTGGTAAAAAACACTTAACAGGCATATCAGGAATACATATCCATACTTAAAGTGGAAAAAGCTATCAAAGGCTTGAAATGTGGAAAGGCAGCAGGAGTAGATGATATTCGACCAGAAATGTTGAAGTATGGTGGTATAAAAGTCTTACAGTGGCTACACTGTATGACTTTTTCATAGTTCAGAAGTCCTGGACAGAGGGACGAATTCCCGTTGATTGGAGTAGAGCTCTCATAATACCTATATATAAAAAGGGAAATAAAATTGAATGTGAGAATTACAGAAGTATTTCCCTACTGAGTGTGCCTGGTAAGATTTATGCAATTATATTTGAGAAACAGTTGAGAAGAAATTTGGAAGAAAAGTTTGGTGAAGAACAAGCTGGATTCAGGCCAAATAGAGGCTGTCAGACTCAGATCTCCATTTTATGACAAATAGTTGAAAAATCATGGGAATATAACAAAGATCTGTATTTAAGTTTTGTCGATCTATTAAAGGCATATGACAAGGTACCAAGGGAGAAGCTATTGAATATGCTACAGTTATATGGTGTCAATGGAGCATTATATCAAGCAATACTTAGTCTTTATTTGAGTTGTAAGTCAGCATCATTGTTCCCTCTGTTATTCATTATCTATATGGATCACATTAGGGAGGAAAGTGGTATTAAAACCTGATATCAGAATTGGAGATGTTAATGTCAGCTCTTTGCTATATGCGGATGATGATATACTTTTAAATAGAGAGATTTATAGAGTAGGTGTTCCCCCTCAGTGAGTCTTTGGACTCCCTGAAGGTGTCAAATAATAATAATAATAAAATAATTGAAATGGATTGCAATTGGATGTTATGTGTGCAGGTAGGGTGAGTGAATCCAAAAACAAGTTTGACAGCTGGTGCAAATAGTGTTGTCTCCCTCGATGAGCTCCTGACTTTCCGGAGGTTTATCTTAATAATAATAATAATATTATTATTATTATTATAATATTGTTGTGGATTATGTTTACAGAAACTGGTGACACTATGGATCTTGTAGTTATGGTGGATAGGAATTTGAAGCTTGACCACCCAGATGGCAACATAGATAAAATATATCTAAAACATAAGCTTCATATCCATGTTAATACAGTAGCATCCAAACATTAACTCCACTGGACACTTCACATCCCTGTAATTATTGACATGTCAAAGCAAATTCAGTGGTTAAAGGTCATATACCAAAATTGTAAAAACAACCAACTCAGTGGATAATTGTGATATTGAAATGAATATTGATAGGAGCAGAACACTGGACTGCTGTGCACAGATTTGGCCTTTTGGATTCTGTGGGGATAAAGAAGCTGCAGAGAAGCATCTACATTCCATAATCTGGATTATGGAATGTAGAATATGAGGACGGAGTAAGAGTATGTGAAATACAGACACTAGTAGCAGGAAAAAGAGGGATGATATGATAGAGAGATCTATAAACTTCTGAAAGGCTGTTATAGAATATCAATTGACGAAATTTTTCATTATATGAAAAGTGAGGAGAGGACAAGGGTGGGGAGTATCCATGGAAATTTGTATGCAGTTCAGAAAGGGGTGAGAGCTAGATTTTTCTCTCACAGAGCAGTGAGTGAAACAGTTTATCCGTTCAGGTGGTGACGCCCTCCTGCCCCAGGTGGTCTCTCATGATATTTGGGAAATTTTGGTGAATTTCTGTAAAGAAAGGTTATAATACCATCTGTAAGCCCACACAGAGAGCCTTTCATTTTCATGTTGCCGAACATTTGAACATGTTTATAATTATGGTCTTCTGATCTCTCAGCTAAAAAAAAAAAAAAAAAAAAAAAAAAAACTAGTTTTCATTATGCCATTGAAACTAAAACACATTTCCAGAAGAATTGATGACTCCATATCATTTCCCCAATATTTATCCAGCATAATATGTTTTAATCCTGCATGTGAAACAACACAAGAATAAAACGATTTCCTTTATATTTTTGAATTCTCTTGTATAAGTTGTTAGAATGGAATGACCAACGTCTCTTCATTTTGTCATTTCATTTGTGGTCTAATGAAGCAAAGGAGCTTTTACCCCACCCCCTGGCATTCTGTTCTCTCTTTCTCTCTCTCTCTTCATCATTCTAAATCTTTTGTTCATTTGGGTTTCCTGTGCTTATTTTGGTGCTTCCTCAAGAAAAAAAAAAAAAAGAATCACTCCTGATTTAATTGTAATATGTGTAAAGATAGAGTTAAATGTAGCTTTATTGTAATCTCTGATTATGTTTGCAAAATATTAGCAGTATTTTTGCTGTCATTACTTTCAGTTTGTTGTCACCAGTGTACTCTAATTTCTTTAGTATATTGCTAACTGTGAACTTGGGATTTTAATAGTTTTTTTTTTTCTATTTTCATCTCCGTATTTATCATTGTTTCAATAAATATTGGTTATATCCAGGACTTGACAAATATGCTCGCCCACCCACCTACAGTGAGTAGATGCTAGCTGGTGAGTAGCTGCAGAATGAACAAAAAAGAACATTTTTATTTAATTAAAAAAAAAAGTAGCTTCTCCAACCTCAGCACAGCACTATTAATCATTTTGCAGAACTCTTATTGACTTATTGGGACATGTCATTAAAAGACTGAGTGAGTACATTTTTGGCATGCGTAGTAAGGTTTTGCATAATTTGTTGACCCCTGGTTATAACTATTGTTGATGAATTTATCTAACCTAATGTACAGTATATTGAATACTACTACATTGCATTCAAGGTTAGTCTTATATTTGTGATGGAAAAACTGGAGCAGGCAGAGGAAAAGTCGTTACCACAGAACAAATTCTGTGATAACAACTGTGAACTGTGTATGGACTAATCATTACTATGGCCAAATATTTTTACACATATTTGTGCATTGTGAGCTGTGGCCTAAACATGAGATTCATCATATTACGTTTAGGTTATTTATATTCATACCCCCCCCCCCACACACACACACCAAAAAAAAAAAAAAGGCAATTTTCATTCCTCTTCCATTTTTCCATATTCTTTTTCTGTTTTTTATATATTTTTTATTTATTTTTAAAATTACATTTAAAAAAATGTTTTACATATATATAAACAAACATAACACTACTGACTTGTTCATCTGTGCTAAAATAAATAATCAGCATACTTCAATTTTTGATTTACCTATTCTTCATGTATACTAACTGTCTAATTCTTTCTTTCTTAAATTCATAGTAGTTGTAACATGTTTATAAGGATATATATATATATATATATATATATATATATATCAAACGCTTGAGTACAGATTAAAATTCACATCTTCAGAGTGAGGATTGAACTGAATTTAATTACTACTGATACTATTTATTTGGGGGTTACTTAATGATGAAAGCAGGATAACTGTGAGGAGACTTCCTTATTGCCTTTTAAGGAATGTGAAGAACTGACTGAAACCTGTGACATAATAACCAATGCTCACCTTCTTGTTGTGCACCTCTTAATATGTGTTTACATGGATATTGCTCAAATGTGGAAGGAATGACAATTTGTGATTTAGATGACTAAATTATATTGTTATTGACCTAAGCCAAAACAAAATGTTGGTACAACATGATAAAATTTCATACCGGCTGTGAGCCATTTATGCAATGTCTTCTCCTTGCTGTTTTTGTCAAGTAACTAGGAGGATGAACAGTAAAAAAAATCTGCTGCAAAAGAAAAATAAATAAAAAATAAAATAAAAATTCGCAAAATCCAATACGCCATCAAAAGAATTCAAGATTGGCACTATCAGTATAAAAGGCATCACTGGTAAAGAAGTGGAACCAGCAGAAGAAGAATTGAAAAAATCATGTCAGCATAATATGTGTTAGTTATGGTCAAAAAAAAAAAAAAAAAGTGAGATGCTTCAAAATAACCTGTACAAGATGTTACATTCAGGTAATAATGATTTTAGAAAGAAAGGAGTAGCTATATTATTACTGAACACAAGGATAATCTTCTTGAATGGCAGACAATACCAAGTAGTGATGAAGGCTGACATCAAAATGAGGAATTGGACAATGAGACTTATCTGTGCCTATGTTCCCATAGAAAGTTCTATTAAGGAAGACGTGGAGGAATTTTTTTTTTTTTTTTTTTTGAATATGAGAAAGCAGTGAGTACAAAGAAAAATGAAGAGTTGGTCCTCATTGGAGATGTAAGCAGCAGAGCAGGAAATGGTTTGAGAAAATTTGAAAAAAAAAAAAAAAAGTGCACAGCTAATAATAATTATTATTAGCTTTGCACTTATCATTATAATGGTAAGTACCTGCTGGTTTTCCATTCAGGATATAGACTAGTCATTACTAATACAATCTCTCAGAAAAAATATGAAATTAAATTTACTTGGATAGAATACACAAGAAATAAGAAAAATCTCATTGACTGTGTTATTGTTCACAGTGATATCTTTACAATGGTTCAGGATATATGAGTATATAGAGGATTTGAAATAGAAAGTGATGACTATTTGGTTTTGAGCAGTATAAAATTTAATGTCATATGTAGAAAAGAAAAGCATGCAAAATAAATTGGAATCAAGCAGCTTTCAGAGTGGAATTTTAGACTCAAATATAGATTTTGTTGAAGAAAAATGAACAAGTTTGAAGAAACAAAGCACACTTTGGAGAAGCACTGGTGAACTTTGAAAACTTTCACTGATTCGGCAAGGAAGTTTGTTATGTGGTTATCTTCAAGGATAGAAAAACCATAACTCCATAGTTTACTCAAGAAATTAAAGAGGCATTCATAGAAAAGAAGAAAGCATGCCAAAAATTATAGAAAAACCATAACTCCATAGTTTACTCAAGAAATTAAAGAGGCATTCATAGAAAAGAAGAAAGCATGCCAAAAATTATCAAAATTTCTAACAAGTAAATCGACATATGCTCTAAGAGAATACAGAGAAAAATAAGAAAGCAAAGTAGTGTGTGTAAAAGCAGCTAAACAAGTCATGGAAAGACTGGTAAGAACATAGAGGATAAATATCAGGTAGATGGCAGCAGGTTCAAAAATGCTAAAAATGAAGGACAAAAATAATGAAGAAACCAGATCTATACAATAAATAAATAATATATGGAAAGAATATGACCAAACACTCTTTAAAAAAGAACAAGATTGGGACAATATAAATACAGAGACAGGAAGAGGATAGGCACCATCAGTAATAAAAGAAGAAATTCTACATGTCATAAGCCAAATGAAAGAGTCCAAGGCCCCAGGTATTGAACCCCACAACTATCCATAGAACTCTAAAAATATGGAGGTCATAAAGCAGATAACTTCCTATTAATACTCTTTAACCAAATTATAGACAGGAGAAATACCAGATGATTGGAAGGCAGGAATCATAATACCTATTTATAAAAAGGAGATAGGCAAAAATGTGAGAACTCTAGACCAATAACTCTTTTAAGTCATAGCTATAAGATTTTCACAAGAGTCATTCAAAACAGAATCCAAAACATAAAGGAAGAAATCATAAGAAAGGACCAAGCAGGTTTTAGTCAGTTAATAACATAGGTGAAAAATACTGGGAACACACTATACCTATGTACTGCTGCTTTATAGACGTCAAACAGGCCTTTGATTCAACTGATTCAAATCATCAAAGATACAAGAATAGGCTCAGAAATCTTTTCATTCATCAAAAACTACTATAAAGACACCAAAGCATTCAAACAAAATGAATAAGATATGGAACAACAGCAACATAACAACAGGCCTCAAATGAAAACTTTACATAACTATCATAATCCCCACAGCCACGTATGGAGCAGAAGCATGGAAACTAAACCAGAAAGAAATCCAGAAAATTTGCGCTTTCAAAATGATATGCCTAAAGAAAATAAATGATACTAACTGGACAGAACATAAAACATATGTACAAATTAGAAATGACTTAAACTGCAGAGATGACATCATGAATGAGATCAATAAACAGTAGCTCAGATGGTTTGGACATCTTCAAAGAAGGCTTTCCTCTAGAATACTGAACGTTATGCTGAATGAACAGTTAAAAGGAAATAGACCAAAAGGGAGGCCAAGAAGAACATGGTTCCGGTTGCTAAGGGATAGATCACAATTACCCAACTACAGAACGATGACCGAGTTAGCAAGAGACAGAGTAAATGGAGAAGATTCTTATATAGAAGACTCGACCCATATATTCACAGCTGAGAAAGAAAGAAATGGCAGAAGGCTCCGGAGGCTATTGAAAAAACTTAGCTAGAGGAAAGAGTACTATAAAAGGAATCAAAGACGAACAATGCTACCTGTAAACTGTATTCTAGATATCCTGAGTAATTAGTTTGAAAGATTACTAAATTAAACAAGAAGTGATAGAACAATGGAGGAAAAGATTAGAGAGAAATGCAATCAGGAGTACATATCAGTATTAGAGGTAGCAAAGGCTTTAAAAAACCTCAAGTGGAAAGACAGCTGGAGTAGATGATATTTGACAAGAAATGCTCAAATATGGAGGTATAAAAGTTTTACAGGTACTGCTCCTCATAATCCAGAAGTCATGGTCAGAAAGGTAAATTCTACATAATTGGAGTAGAGCTGTCACAGTACTCACTGTAAAAAAAAAAAGGAAATAAAACAATGTGAGATTTCCTTACTGCGTATTTCAGTTAAGATCTATATAAGCATACTCAAGAAAAGGCTAAGAAAAATTGTGGAAGATAAACTTCACTTTAAGCATATAACAAGAATTGTACTAAGCTTTGTACTAATCTGTATTAAGCTTTGTACTGATCTGTAATAAGCTTTGCAGGTTGGGAAAAGCTGTTCAAAATGCTATTATATGTAAATGGGACATTATGTCGAGCAGTGTATAGTTTGTATTTGAGTTAGTTAGAATTGAAGGAGGTACAGGAAGATGGTTTAATGTTAAATCAAGTGAGAGACAAGGGTGCACATTATCTACACTGTTATTCATTACATTATGAAGGAAGGTGGCCCTAGGCTGATATCAAATTTTGAGATATTCATTTTGCTTTTTACTCTATCCAGAGGATATTATACTTTTGAACAAAGGCAGTACAAGTTTTTTGGATTCTCTAACTAAAATAGACAGAACTTTGAAAACATCAATGATATCTTCAATGGAGAGCATCTAGAAGTAAAATATTTCATCTGTTTAGACACAGTTTTTTGAAAGATGGCAAATTTAATATGAAATAGACAACAGAATAAGCAAATCTGGTATGGAATAAGAGAGAAATTGGCCAAATAACTATATTCAAGATTGTGTTTCAAATCAGTTTTAATTTATGGATTTGAGAGCTCAATGCTAGAAATAAACATTTGATAAAAGATTATGCCTGAAGATATGCAAATTGTAAGAAAAATAAAGAATGTGAAATGATTGCTTCAATGGCAAAACCACGTTAAAAATAAAGATATTAGGAAGAAACTTGAGATTTTTTTGAATTCACGAATATGTGAGCATAACTAATCTAATATAGTATGGTCGCTTTAACAGAATGGGGAAGAGAGAGAGAGAAAGGTTTGTGAAACAAGGTTTTTTTTTTTTTTTTGACAGGATGACAGGAAAAAGACCCAGACAAACACTTGGGTGGATTGATACAGTAAGAAGTGCCATAGAAGACCAAAATATGAGATCTGATATGAGAAATAAAAATGCACTTCGAGGAGGTGTATAGGAAAGCACTGCTTTCATTTCTATTCCATTATAACAATATAAAAATACCCCCTTCCTTGAATTTTCATTATTCCCTAAAGCATTATCCAAACTTGAACAAATATGTTTATCTATCTCACTCTTCCAAAATTTAAAAGATGTTCATCATGTAATCTTCAGCCCAGTAGTAGCTAAGATCACCAACTATAATAAACTATGAATTTAAGGATACATATTATTTTGATTGCTATTTTCCTTTTTAATGCCTGTTTGCACTTGCACTTTGTTTACTTTTGGATTGTTGTCTAGAAGATGCCTTTGTGAAAGATGAAATATTGGTAGTAATTTACTTTATTATTCTACAGATGTCTGTTTTCTTCCATTAGGAGAAAGATGTATATGTACATTCTTCATTCTTTATAATATTAAAGAACATCTTTGGAAACTATTTCATTTATGGAATTTGCTTTTTTTTTTTTTTTGTACATTTTTAATCACTTGATATATGTGTTATGTAAAAATTGCCATTTCTGAAACTTGGAATAGGAAGAGGGAGATCAATTTTATTTCTGAGAAGCATTTCTTATTTTATTCATTTATTTCAGAACTATCCCTGCCATCCGAACTGTATTATCTGGAAGTTCAAAACCCAGAAATTGCAAATATTGACACAAAATCTGGCAGTGTTACAGCTGTTAAACTGGGTCATACATCTTTGTTACTCAAGGAGAAGAGTATCCTTTGCTTTGTTCTTAACAAAACAAAATTTATTTATTTAGAAGTTAAAACTTGCCAAAATGGAGGATAACTATATAGAGAAATCAAGGTAAATCTAAAAATGTACTTCTGGTTCTGAGTTTTCAAAAATTTTTAAAAGCACTTCAAGAGTACTTCTTTGTTCAGCTTTGAGGGATTGCAATCATAGCAAGAGTTTATTTTTGATATTTATTTATTTATTTTATTTTTTTTATGAGAACACTTAAAATGAATATCAGAAAAGCCGGGTATTACTGTATCTCATAAGAACAGGTAAACATGTTAAGTAACCAAAACTTGATATTGAGTTGCTTTTTGTCACAGAAAAATATTCATCTAAGTTGAAAGCTTTTATTAATAAGTTCAGTATATTTTCACTTGCATTTTAACTGCAAAGAAAAAAATTACATTAATTAATTTAAATCATTTGTGAGTATTTATTTAAGGCACTGCATTAGATATCTAATGATATCTAATGCAGTGCCTATGAACTATATGATCTAGTTCATATCACTTGCAACTATTTAAGTTCAGTTTCCATCAACTATTTAGTTCATTTTAATCACCTGATTATTTAATTTAGTACACTGCTTTAGTATGTGTATATTATGGAATG
Source organism: Typopeltis vanoorti (assembly GCF_054136105.1). Lineage (NCBI taxonomy): Eukaryota > Metazoa > Arthropoda > Arachnida > Uropygi > Thelyphonidae > Typopeltis > Typopeltis vanoorti. The sequence goes on from NC_143568.1 coordinate 83,299,966, forward strand.
GCAAAATGATTTTCTAACAGCATTAGTTAAGTGTGATTAAGGGCTGTTGAATATTAATACAGAAAAGTACTTTGTATATCATACTTGTAAAGAAATTATATTTGTCTTAATCTTATACCTAATCATAAGTGTGAAGTATCTTCATCACTGGTCTGCTTGTATATAGAGGCTGTTGACTTCGTATTAGTTTCTTTAGCATCCCATAATGCAAACACGTTATGGGAAGGGTTACTACTCAACAATCATTGAAACTGGTATAACTATCCTTCCCAAAAATGTTATGGGAAGTGTCACTACTCACGCCAGTTACAACCATTATTCAGGTGTCATCTGTGGGAGAAGGCTCTATGTAAAACAAATGTGTTTATACCTGTTCTGTTGACTTTCAGAAAACATTCGACAGTACAGATCAGAAAGTGATATGAGCAATACTCGAGCCTAATGGAGTGGACAGGAACCTAATGTGTCTCTCAATGAGACTGCTGTGAAACTGTGAGGAAATAGGAAGATGGTTCTGGACAACAAGAAGCATGAAACAAGGAGACCCCATATCCCCAAGCTTTTGGAAAGAACAGTGAATGTCATAAAGGATAATATAAGGGGACTTTCAATTCAAGGTACAAGAGTAAACAATTTATGATTTGTAGATGACATAGTCATTACTGAAGAAGATGAAGAGGAACTACAATAGAAAGAACAGTGCTGAAGTTAAGTGAAGAAAGAGTTATGAGTTTATGATGAACATCAATAAAGCAAAACAGTGATATTCAGAGAGAAGAGTTTAAAAAAGCAAACAAAGGTGGACAAGAGCTGGAAGATCTTATGAACTTTGCATACCTAGGGAGCAATGTGACACATGATTTAGACTGAAAAAAAAAAAAGAGATAAGATCTCAGAAAACAAAAGCCAAAGTAAACCTGCAGGCAATGGACAAGATGTAGAAAAGTAAATCAGTGAGTCTTTCCATAAAGTTAAGACTGCTAGAAAGATGCATATTCACAAGCATGCTCTCTGTGGTTGTGAGACATGGCTAATGATCAAAGACTCTGTGAGATGAATACTGGCTTTCGAAAGAACATGTTATAGAAAGATTCTACAAATTGGATGGGTGCAAAAGGTAATAATGAAGAACTGTATCACATAATAAACTGCAAAGAGAACCTAATGCAGAAAATAATTCAAAGGAAACTAAAGTTTTTTGGACATATACGTAGAATGGATAAAAGTAGAAAGATCAAACTTTGATGCTTGGTACAATGGACGGTATAAATAGAAGAGGACAGCCAAGGCTGCCAAGAGTAGGCAGATGATGAGAAATAGTAGTGTGGAAAGAGTTTGCAGGATTCGAGTCACTTGGCAATCTACAGAGAGAGAAATAGCAAAAGAATGGTGAAACAAGCATCAGACACCAACAGACATTGGGCACTTACAATGACGATGATGATAAGTGGAAGCTACACCAAGAGTATACCAAAGTAAAATCAATGCACAATTCATATATTTCACATATATAAGTATAAAAAAGTATTTATTATTATTATTAAGCTCTAGTAGTCAGAGACTCATCAAAGGAGGCCACATAGTACACACACTAACTATCATATTTGTTCGTGAATGAATTCAAGAACAAATATGATAAGTGTTGCATGTACTATGTGACCTTCCTCAATGAGTCTCTGACTCCTGGAGGTTTCTCTTAATAATAATAATAATAAAGTTAACAGAACAGGTATTATTCATTCTGAGCATCCAAGGATGCCCTCTTTTCCTTTCCCCATCTTCTATAAAATGAAAAATCCCATCAACTGAAATTCTGTATAACCCTTTCAGAAGTTTTTAAGTTTCAATCATTTCACCTCCCTCCCCTTTTCTCCAGTTTACTAGTGTTTACATCCTCAATCAAATTCCCAGTCTGTCATATTCAGTCTGTAATCAGTATTCCACAATCATGATATCATTTTTGACACCCTCCTTTGCACTCTATCCACTGTATAAGAATAAGAATTGCCATGGAAACCAGACTTACATGCAATAGTCCAAGTGAGTTCTTATCAAGGTCTTGTAAAGAGGCAAAATGATTTCCTTATCTTTACATGTCAAGGTTCAGTTCATTGTTGCAATTATTCTCTGAGTTGCATTTACAATTTTTGCTATATGACCCTTGAACTTCAACTTCCTGTCTGCTAAAACTCTTAAGATCCCTAGCCTGACAGTTTCTTCTAGCATAATCCCACCAATATAATATGACATTGGATATCTAATCATGCTGAGGTGCACTGCTTTACATTTATTAACATTGAAGTGACATCTGTTTTTCCATGCTCACAATTCCAGCCTATTCAAATCATTCTGCAAGTACTGCATATCAGCCGCATTCCTGATTAACCTTACCTATCTTTGCATCATCAGCAACAAGCTCTATGTCAGTTGTTGAATCCTTCCCAATGTCATTAATGTACAGATTGAATAACAGTAGACCAAAGACTGATCCTTGTGGTATACCACTGGTTACCTTAAATCTTGCAGGTTCAAATCCCCAATATACCACTTTTTGATATTCTGTCAGTCCACCACCATCTTATCCATGTGCTGATAGTTTATAATCCAATCCCATATTCTCCAATTTATGCAATAGTCTTCCATACTGTATTCCGTCAAAAGCCTTAGCAAAATCCAAAAGTATTGTAGTGTATCCATTCCCTTTGTCTAGCTCAATGGTAACATTATTATAGAATGTAAGCAAGTTGCTAAAACATGACCTTCCCTTAGTAATCCCATGCTGTTCAATGCAAAGTAGAGTACAGATATCTTACAATTTGTGTGCTGAACCATTGTGAAAATATTGCTATGAACAATAATATATATAGTCAATGAAACATTTCTTATTTCTTCTCTCCAAATGTGGTTGTGTGCACATTTTTAAGTTGCAACATGGTGTTAATGATGACTAGTTCGTGTCTTGAACAAAAATCTAGCAAGTACTTAACATTATTATTAACTTTTCTCTTTTTTCCAAATTTTCCCCAAGCATTTCTATATATTATATCATTTCTTCATGAATATTATGTTATGTATAACTCTCTGCTGAAATCACTATTGAAGCAGATTAACTTTGAATATAAACAAGTTATCATTAAGTTGTAATTCATTTTACCATAATTTAATGGTAATTCGCCGGCCTGGTTTTTCCGAGCGGTTAGTGTATTCACTCTCCAGCCAAAAGGTTGCGGGTTCGAATCACAAACATCCTGCCATGGGTGTGAATGTTTGTGATTGTCTGTGAGAATACTAGTGGTGGTGGTGGTGGGCAGTGGATGGCATTGATGTAGATCAGGCATGGCCAACTTCATTCTATACGAGGGCCAATATATGATGAGTGGTAGCGTCACAGGCCACACACTTTTAGACAGAACTTAAATAAGCTATTCGTGTCTTGAACAAAAATCTAGCAGGTACTTAACATTATTATTAACTTTTTTCTTTTTTTCAAATTTTCCCCAAGCATTTCTATATGTTATATCATTTCTTCATGAATATTATGTTATGTATAACTCTCTGCTGAAATCACTATTGAAGCAGATTAACTTTGAATATAAACAAGTTATCATTAAGTTGTAATTCATTTTACCATAATTTAATGGTAATTTGCCGGCCTGGTTTTTCCGAGCGGTTAGTGTATCCACTCTCCAGCTAAAAGGCTGCGGGTTCGAATCACAAACATCCTGCCATGGGTGTGAATGTTTGTGATTGTCTGTGAGAATACTAGTGGTGGTGGTGGGTAGTGGATGGCATTGATGTAGATCAGCCGTGGCCAACTTCATTCTATACGAGGGCCAATATATGATGAGTGGTAGCATCACGGGCCGCACACTTTTAGACAGAACTTAAATAAGCTATGCATTTTTTCAGGGCAGTAGTTATATGTATTGAATTACTATATTTGTTAAATCATTTTACTACTGGGAGAACAATATAAAATGCTTGAAACTGAGTCTCTGAAACTGGTCACTGTAACCAGAGCAGAGCAAGTGATGCGTTACTCTGGAGCACATAGAAAATACTACTAGTATTTTTGATTATTATATCAAAAAAAAAATTTTTTTTGATATTCTTGAATATTTTTGCCAGAACTACATTTTGTATTTAATTTCATGACTTTGTGAAACGAAGAACATGCCATTTAAGGTAATTTGTCATATTATCTTAAATCAAATACAGGATTATGTGTTGACTGCTCAGCTACTTTGACTGTCATTGAAATTGAACAGTATGTTTGTAGCATATTATCACTTGTTTTTTCTATATTTTGTAGATAGTTAAGTTAGTATTTAATTTTTATTTATACTCTAGAATTTATTTTTCATCCTTAAGAAGTTCATTATAATAGCAAAAATGTTGGTAAGATTGCAAGAGTATACGATCGACTTTTACTACAGCAAAATCATAGGGATAAAGGAAGTTTGTTAAGTGTAGAGTTTACTATATAGAATTTCCTCGAAAATAATGTTGTCATAAGGTTTTGGAGGGAACTTTTGTGGTGAGAGTTGATTGTAGCACATTGCCTTATCTTAATAAATCTATGGACTGTAGATGCATTAGAGCCATAATTTAATTTATGTTCTTTTAAATATCACATAAGATTGCGAGCTGTTTATATATTTTTTGGCAATTCAGTGTTTATTTCTTAACATATGTGTAGAAAATAATGGATTTGAGTTATTACATTCTTGTGAAGTTCATGTTGTACAGCCAAGCTATATTGGTATGTATTATTTTTATACTTGAACTTTTGTAATGTTTTAAATTTTGAAATGTAAAAAAAAAAAAAAAAAAAAAAAGGTTGTTTCTTTATTGAAAACTTTCTTTATATCTATATTGCTTATCCCATTTTAAAAAACTGAGGTAAGCAAGATATGTATTTCTGTGCAGCATTTTATCTGTCTTGATTATGGAATTTTTAACAAAAAAGGTAACCCACCATTCTGTTTGAGATACGTAGTTTATTTACATTGCAATTACTCTTCAACTGCTATGTAATTTAAGAGTAATTGTGTGTGAGAGGAATGGAAGGCTTCTTGTTACGATAATGATGTGACTGAAGACTGAAATGCAAGATCTGACAAATTAATTTTGAGGTAAATTGTTGATAGTTATTGCCTGGTATTAGGTAAAGAGAACTAGTAATAATGTCAACTTGATATTTTTTTATCATGCAACACTATCCTAGTGTTTTTAGCTTAACAGCAATTTGATGGTGATGATGAGATTGTTAACAAAAATAATTCTCTTGAAGAATACTGATTCCAATGGTATTCAATTATTTTTAATAAGTTTTTCATCAGGAATTTTTTCCTTCACTATAGAAAAACTTCTTTTATACTATCCCTGCACAGATCTGGTGACTTCAAAAATTATGAACTATCACCATACATATGTCCAGTTTTATTCCAAAATTATATTTGTGGGTTTTGCATATGATATAATTTCTATGCTGTGTGCCAATGTATCTCTTTAGTCATGGCTTTGTTGATGGAAAATCTCCTGCTTCAAATCTTGCATTCAAAAACTACAATATATACTTTTGGCTTTCACTGTTTTGTACCTCTCATTATATAGCAAATACTATTATAAACTCACTTGCTGTAAAATATTTCTAATAAACTAATATGCTCATTTGAGAGGATTGATTTTGGTGATAATATCAGAGAATTTGTCTATAGCCAAGGTATCATTTTGCTTATTGAGGAGAGTGATCATGCACTCTTAACTTGACTGTATGTGGAGAATTTTCACATGCTTAGTAACTTCCTTCTTCAGGAAGTTACCAAGCATGTTCTTTGGGTGTTACATGATTTTTATACTTGAACTTTTGTAATGTTTTAAATTTCGAACTGTAAAAAAAAATTTCATAGCATTTTTAAACAGGTATGTAAAGAAAAAAGAAAGTTTTGTGGAGGGTATAAAAAAAAAAGGTGTTTAGCAAGAACATGAACATTACAAACAAAGCATAGGCAAGAAGGATGACCAGCATAAGGGAGATGGCAGCTGAAGACCCTACTCCAGAAATAAAACATGGCATTAAGCCATCTCATTCCTCCAATAAGCAGGGTGGTGATGTTTCACTAGTTGGCATTTCCTCATCTAGGGCAAGTTTGCTTTTAGGACAGCAACACCAATCTTCCAACAAAGTCAAACCACAGGAATGTTGAGTTGACTTATTTGGAAGAGGCTATATATTGCACTTCATCAGCTCATTAAAGGCCTAACTTTGATATGTTCAGTTCTACTTTTGTACAGCTTTGGTATATTTCTACCTGTAGAATGATGGTTAGGCAAGTGATGAGAATTTTGAGCAGAATGAAGGATAAATATTTCCACCAATAAGAATCACTTCTGTGATATGTTTAGTGCAAATGTTTGGATCAGAACATTAAAAAAACCATTACAAACAAGGAAATGAGGCATCATGAAGATCATCCCATTTGGCTTTCTTATAATGCAAAACAGCACATGGATGAAAAGGACTTCACCTATGCAGTCCTTTAGTAGGTTGCTTTCTGAATTACTAGAGGATAAACAACATCCACAGTATACTTAGAAGGATTACTACTGAGAAAAGAAATCTATAGTGTTTGCAGGGGGGGAGGTTAGGAGGGTTATCTAGTATTCTAGTAGGCATGTGGCCAATTTATGTAAGATTATTCATCATCTTAGGTGGCATCTTCATATTGGAAGCTCACAAATTTATCCATAATACAACACTGGGGACTAATACTGCACAGGGGGCCCCAATCTGTTCTGAGGGATGAAAAACCTAAGTTTATGGGCGAAAACCTATCTCTGTATGAGACTGGTTAACTCACCTTTAGTCGAAAGAGACTAGATAAAGTTCCTCCCATCATGGACAGGAATCAAACCCAGGTCTTTTCGACCAAAGGGCTTTGTCTATACCAGTTGATCTCATTGGTGATTGTTGGTGATAGCAAATGTCTCAGCATCTCTATCTGCTTGATCTGGGTAGCTTGAAAAGGAAAGCTACTCAGTGTTGTGCATGAAAATGACTTCACTGTCAACTTGACTGGTTGAAATCAACATTTAAAGAAAGGAAGTCTAAAAGTTTAGATTGGTTGTTAGCACTTAAGTGTGATAGAGACTACATCTGATAGAATGGGATTGAGAGACTTAGTCAGAGGGTCAAAAATGGGGAGATTCGCACTAGTTTCTTCAGTACAGTAAAACCCCAAAGTTACGCAGTAGGTGGGACCAACAAAAAGCACGTAAGTCGAATTCACGTAACTCGGGATATAATTTTGCTTGTAATTTATATATACAAACATGCAATTGGGATCAAAGGTTTACAAAAACACCTATATTTTTTAAGAAATATAATCATAATTGTAGTTTTTCGTACATAAAAAAAGAAAGTTATTTCGATGTCGATGGTTTCATAAAATCTAATAGATTCATCTGACGGGATAATGTCTTTTTATTATCACGCAAAATTTCTTCATATGAAGCTAATGATTTTTTTATTCCTTGCCTTGTGGCTACAATTCGTTCCTCGTTAGAATCTATGTCCTCCAAAATCTGTAAACCTTTCTTTTATGATTACTGTGGATTCCTGTAGATCGAACTTCTTTACTAGCTTACAAATTTTCATTCCACCTTCAAAATCCTTAATAATGTTGAGTTTTGTTTCCAAAGTCAATGTTTTTCTTTTCTTGCTAGCAGTAGAAGAATCAGACTTGCTTCTTTTGGATGACATTATTATTTTTTATGTGATAAAATTTTTATCAAGAACATAATATTAAACAATCGCAAGGTTTGTAGACTATAAAAATCGTGCATGAATGGAGACCGTGTGAAACACGTCAGTGCTTGTTCATAGCATGTGCGATACTTGCGAATGTGGCCGGCGGCTGAAAGATATGACTAGTGGTTAGGCGTGAAGCGGGACGGGAATACGTACATATAAGAAACCGCGTAACTCCGGATTCGCGTAAGTCGGGGTATAACTGTACTTCATTGACATCCTCAGGGTATTCAAAAAGTGTATGTGTGTGTGTGTGTGTGTGTGTGTGTGTGTATATAGATAGATAGATAGATAGATATTCTTTAACATGGTCTGGATTTCTGGAAAAACTTCCTACTCTTGGAAAAACGCTATCCCAGTTTATAAAAATGGAAATAAAGATGACTTGCAATAACTGTAGGGGGAGGGGATTAGTCTGCTAAATGCAGAGTGCAAAATATATGCAGGAATATTAAAAGAGAAAATAAACAGTATTGTCGAGGACAAACTACTAGAACAGAATGGATTCTGAAAAGGCCAGTCTTGCATAGACTCCATTCACTCTAAAAATATTAATCAAAAAGTGAAGAGAATTTCAAAAAGAAAGACACACATGACCTTCATTGAATATGAAAATGCCTTTGTTTAAATATCTTTTGCTTATTAATTTTATCAAAGGCTTTTTTCATATTCAATGAAAGTCGTGTGTGTTTCTTTTTGAAATTCTCTTCACTTTTTGATTAATATTTTTAGAGTGAATGGAGCCTATGCAAGACACCACTCTAAATATACCAAACCAGTTCTTACAGTCTATTCAAGAAATATATACAGTAAATAATATATATATAAAATTATAACAATCTGGAAAGAGCATAATCTATTTGGTATACAAATAAACCCGCAAATAAAGATCGGTACACTATTATTTGCGGTTGATCACATTGTATTAGCTATATCAAAAGTAAAGACAAAAATAATGGCTTTCAAAGGAGAAAACCCAATAAGAAGTAAAATAGTGATAGATAATAAAATATTAGAACAAGTAAATACTTTCAAATACTGGGATGTGACTTATCATATGAAGATAAAAATGATATAGGCATTAAAATATCAAGTTTTGTTAAAGTAAATGCCATAATAAATAATATATTTAAGCCAATCTATGCTACCAAAACACACCAACATCAGACTATATAACTTTCTGTCTATAACGGATTCAAACAGATGAAATGAAATTTCTCAGAAAAACAGCTGGATATACCAAGTGGGACTATAAAACAAATAAAGAAATTTTACAATCCCCAAATATAAAACCAATTAACTATTATATAAGTAAATATAAACAGAAATGGTTAGAACATCTAAATCTTATTGACAATAGCAGACTGTCAAGAATACTATATGTATAATACTATAAAATCCGTAAATACTATAAAATAGTTAATACTGTTTTATAGTAAATTTAATACATTAATTTAATAAATAAATGTAAAAGGAAGAATTTGGAAGACCAAGAAAGTGATAGCATGACATAGGAACAAGCCACTTGTCCTAAAATCCATGATAGGAAGAAATCTCCCATAGGATGTTCAGATCTGTTGAAATTAGGATAACTTTTCTTATAAAGACATTCCATAGAGACTTAGTTCAACTAAGCTAGATTGCTCAGGTTCATGATACTTGATATAGAATTTATATTCATGTGACAGACCATAGAAGAAAATGCCAGATTGGCTGAAATGAGAAGCCACAAGAGGTGGGTTTTTTTAAAGCTGAGTAGAGGAAGCTTGTACTTAAATGAAGAAAGGAAGGTGGAAATATTTTTGGATGGTGGAAATTGACAGGACAATATTCAGATATTATGAATATACTGCAAGTTCTGAGGCCTCTTAACACCAGTATATTCTTATATCCTATATACTGGTGTTAAGAGGCCTCAGAACTTGCAGTATATTCATAATATCTAAATATTGTCCTGTCCTGACAATTTCCACTGTCCTTTCTTCATCTAAGCGGCAGAGGAATCTTCATCTACTGAGCTTTCCCAGAGTCAAGATTCCTTGTAGCTTATAGTATTTTGGTCACGGCAGATCTTTTGTGATCTGTGATGAACATATATCAAGTATCATAAACCTGAACAGGCTATCTCTACTGGTCACAGAGTCCTGTGCCCAGCAGCGATAGCCTGCGAAAGAAAACAAAACCCCTACACAATAGCAGATTCTTTATGGAAAACCCTATTCCTAGGGATTTCCTTAATAAGGAAATTGCAAAACCATTTCATTATCCTAACGTGAACAGATCTGATGGCCTTCATTTATCTCCCCTATGGGAAATATTATATCAATCTTCTAATAATTTATATGTATGTGTGAGATTTTTTTTTAATAAGAATTTTATTGACCCTTGTTGCCTTATCTGTGGTGGTACTTTTTTAAAATTCTTCTGTTGTGTTTCATTGTGCCATTATTCCAGGGGTCTTCAACCTTTCAGACAGTGCGGGCCACATTAAATATTTCAGTGAAACCTGCGGGCCACTAAACTATACTGCGGTATTTAGAATTGTAAGATGCTTTCCAGATTCACAAAGAATGCTGTGCATTTGATACTTTACATAAAATCCTATAAAAATAAACAAGCTCAGCTTTAAGAGCATAGGTAGGAGTCGTATTCATGATAAGTAAATACAATCAATACTTGAAAAAAGATAATTTAATGAAGAAAACATTCATTTTTTACAATGTCAATGGGAAACTTGGCAATGTTTTTCCTTGACCAGCTTGTCAACTTTGCCATCAGTGTTGGAAGTCGCTATGTGCAGAGTATTCTCGAGATGTTGGTCTGTAATTTGAGTTCTTGTCTTGGACTTCACATGCTTCATTCTGGAGAACTGCTCACATAAGTATGTGCTTCTTAACAAAGCGCACATCTTCAAAGCATGCCAGCAAAGATTAGGGAATGCATCTGCAGAAATGTAGTCTTTGTAAAATGTAAGCAAGGGCACATTGAATAAATTTTCTCTCAAAGAAGAGTTGTTTTGGAATTTAAACAGCTCAATTTGTGCTGTTTGAATTCCAAAACAATTTGAGCATGGCATTTCGGCAGCATTGACACTGAATGGCATTGAAAATAAATCTAAAGAAGACTGTTGGTTACAAAAATGACTAAATCCTCTTCGAACTCGCTTCGCAACACGGCTAATTTTGTAGCATATTCATCAAGAGACGAACAGTTGGACTCAGCGAGATGCTGAAAATTAGTTGTCTTTTTTTGCAAGTTGTGCCTCCCAAAGTTTGAGCCGGGCCACAAAAGCTTTGATGTGATCAAACAAAGTGTGCACCAGTTGATCTTTGGATTTTAGCCGCGTATTTAGGTCATTCATATTCAACGAGATGTCGGTCACAAAGGCAAAGTCTGTCATCCACTTCAGATCATTGATTCTGCAATCAGCTTTCCCTTGGTTTGCATGAACTGCTGTATTTCGCTCCTTAAGTCAAAGACTCTTTTAACAACCTTCCCTCTGCTCAACTAACGCACATCACTATAATAAACCACATCGATGTGATCTGCTTTGCACTCTTGGGTCAAAAACTCTTGGAATTGACGATGAATCAATCCTCTTGTCCTAATAATGTTGACGACAGTCGCAACAAATTTATGACATTCTCAAATCCAATAGTTTTCACGCACAAATTCTCCTGGTGGATTAAACAGTGGTAATGGACAAAATCTTTTCTTTCTAGTTCTTTCTGTAGCAGCACAACAAACCCTTTGTTCTTTCTCACCATAGCAGGTGCACCATCAGTTACCACACCCTCAAGGTTGGTTAAGCTGAGGTCAGAACAGCGGCTTCAAGAATATCGGTGTCTTTCGTCATTCCCTTCATAGGTACGAGTGCTAACAGTTCTTCTGTCATAGTGAATTGTTGATCAATGCCACGGACAAAGATAGCCAGTTGTGCTGTACCCTTCACATCTGTGCTCTCATCTAAAGTAAGTGAATATGACATAAATTCCGACGACCGTTTTTTTAAAGTTCCTTCAATGTCATTGGCAAGTTCTTTGACACGTCGCGCTACAATTACTCCAAAGAAACTTGGTTTTTTAAACAGCATTCATTATTTAAACTTATTATTTTGCAGAATATCCCCAGCAGGGATATTCTGATGAGACACTCTTTCACAAACTCACCATCCAAGATGGCTTTTGATTTTTTAGCATGTTTTTCAGCTATTATATAACTTACTTTGATGCACACTTCACTCTCTTCCCTCTGCCTTTTAAACGTACCCTGCTGGCATTTTAAATCAATTTGGAGACAGTTCACTTTTTTTCCACACGAAGCTGCCCTTGAAGGTGATCAAAATTGGACGCATGCTTTGTCTGTCATAGTGTCGTTTTATATTGTATTCTTTTGATACTGACACTGACTTACAACAAATTAAACACACTGACTTATCATCGATCGGCACAAAAAAGTACAAATTGGTCCACTTTTCATTAAAAACCCAACAAGAATCACTTGATTTACGCTTTTTACTCGTAGATGCCATAGTGATGAAAGTGAACCCAAAAAATGATCCAAAATGGCTGTATAACAGTTATTATCCACTGAATATGTCTCACACTAATGAAAAAAGTCTGGCAATATAAAACCACAATAGGCTATGGCTCACATGACAAACCTGCATGCGCTTATACACGAATATTACACTGTTCACGACTGACTGACTGTGGATGAGATCCTCTTGTATTTATATGAAAATAACGAAGTATCGAGAACCTTCGAGATGTATCTGGAAGGCACTAGACAGCACACTCAAACCAACTACTGCTTCAGCCATCTATCTGTGACGTCAGTACTATTACTTAAGTGCTGCTTGGTGCTGGTAGATGGCTGAAGAAGCATGTCTATTTAATATTTATTTTTATAGGATTTTATGTAAAGTATCAAATGCACAGTTCCTTGTGAATCTGGAAAGCATCTTACAATTCTAAATGCTGCAGTGTAGCTTAGTGACCCACGGGATTCATGGAAATGATTCACGTTTTAATGTTAATTTAGTCACGTTTTAATGTTAAGCAGTTATTTTTTCAAAATGGCTAGCAGGCCACGGCAAAGAGCTCCACGGGCCATGTGTTGAAGACCCCTGCATTATTCAGTTTACTGAATACACCTTCGATACTAAGGCAAAAAGATTACATCAATTGAATATTTTAATTTAAGTTACCCATCTTTGCAATTTTTTGCAAACTATTCCTTTGGTCCTTATGAATTCTTAATGTAAGAATAATCAACAAAAAATTGAAGAAAATAATTAATTCTAAATTACTTCTTTCAGTTCTTCACATTGAACCTGGAGAAAATTGGGCTCTAAAGGAACTTTCTAATTATGCTATTAGTGTCAAGTTATATGATGACAGACATAACCAGATTCATATCACAGATGTAAGTTGTTCAAGTAACGTTTGTATTTCAACTTTATGTTCATGGATTTATTATTCTGTGTTAGTAGTTTTCAGACTTATTGGAATATTATATTTGCATATTGATAATCTGGCAGCTGAAAAACAGGACTGATTAATTTATATTACTTAGTTTGATTTATCATGTCATTTATGTAAGCTTTTATTCTAGTTAACTTAGTTGAACTAGAATATTAAACTACAGGTATCCCTTGCTTTACATGATTAATGTATCCTGCGATAATGCTATACTAATTGAAAACATGTTAATTAATTAGTTATGGCAGATCTTTTGTGATCTGTCATGAAGAACATATATCTTAAAGTTTTTAAAATACATTTGTTTTTTATTGCCAGTATAACTATGCAGAATAATACAGGATAATATAAAGCAGAGGAATTGAAACGAAAAATAGACATACATCAGGAGGACAGGGATGCAGAGGACAGTTGATATGCTGCTATCTGGTGTGAGATAGAGGCCATATAATACATAATGTAGTTGGTTGCTGCTTTAATCCAGGGGATATAAGAGAGAATGTATATGACATGCACTGGCAAATTAGCATGACGAGTACAGATTGAGTAATTATTAAGGGGGATTTCAACTATGGAGACATAGATTGGGAGGAGGAGGAGGAATGGTCACAGGCAGAGAAGGAAATGGAATTTATACAGAAGCTGAGAGAAAATTACCTGAGCCAGCATGTAATGGAGGGGACGTGATGTTCGTGAGTATCGGATCTAATCATAGCATAAGAGAATTTTAAATTTATCCTTCAATAGTCATTCCTCTTTTTACTTGCTGCATAGCAAAAGAGCAGTACAAGGCATAGGCAAGAAGAGTGAACTATATGGTTAGGAAGGCCAAAGCTAATTGTAGAGAAAGCTAGGTAAACAGGCCAAAAGAAATCCTAAAGAATTCCACTATGTGGCAAATAAAAGAGGAACAATTATAGAAGGAAGTGCTGATGGTGTGAAAGTAGCAGAAGCAAACCAGATAATTGAATTGCTGAGTGAGCATTTTGCAGGGGGTATGTCATCTAGATGGTGATGTTATTCTAGTTCACTTATGACATTGACAGAGGGGAGAAAGAGGTCGCAGAATCTCATGAACACAGCCACAGGATTCAATGGCATATCAGCCTTTGTATTACAGGAATGCGCAAGGGAATTATCAGTTTCTCTGACCAAGCCATTGAATTTAAGCCTCAGCACTGGGAAGGTGCTAATGCGGTAGAAAGAGGACAAAATAGTCCCACTGCACAAAGGAGACTCCAAGACAAAAGTAGCAGATTATAGGATATTTAGCTTGTTAGGAGTAATGGTTAATGTATTGGAAAGTTGGTGAAAGGCAACATTCAGGACTTGGATAGGAATATGACTCTACAAGAGACAATATGGTTTTGTGAAGGACAGGTCTTGCTTTAGTAATTTGCTAATCAAGTGACAGTGGAGTTGGATAAGGAAAATGGCTACTCAGGGATATTACTAGACTTTGCAAAATCATTTATTAGGATTTCATATGGAACTCTGTTGCATAAATTGTAGCAAATGGGGATGGATATAAGTCTAGTGATTTGGATTAGAGGGTGGCTGATGGACGGATATCAAAGAGTGGTTTATGGAAGGATTAAGTCCAGTAGAAGTCAGGTGACCAGTGGTGTGCCACATGGCTCAATATTTGGTCCTCTGTTGTTTAATTTGTACATCATTGATATTTGAAATGATTTGACAGGAAATATTCAGTTGTTTGTTGATGATGTTAAATGGGTAGAGTGATGGTAAATGAAGGTGATGTCGAGATCCTGCAATTTTTTAGGATTTCTTTTGGCTTCTTCACGTAGATTTCCCTACAATTAGCTTTGGCCTTATCATATAGGTCACTCTTCTTGCCTATACCTTGTACTGCTCTTTTGCTGTTTGGCAAGTAAAAAGAGGAATTACTCTTGAAGGATGACTTTAAAAAGTTCTGATGTTGTGGAGGTAACAGAAGCAAACCAAAATAATTGAATTGCTGATTTATCCTTCTGACTGGGTATGTATTCTGATACTGCTTTTTTCAAACATCCCTTGACCACCTCCCATGCACCACCAACATATCTCCACTCCAAGTATTTATGCAGTCTGCACTGCTGAAAGCTGATTCCTCTGCTTGTCACCTGCTTTGTAATTCTACATGTATCCTTTCTTAATAGAAAATTCTTCAAGTCTGGAAATCTTCCAGGTCAAGATTATATGATAACTTTCTCTAAGCATATTGTGCATAGCTAGATTGGTTAGTGTTAAGTTCTCTGATGCAATCAACAGATGCAGCACTTTTAAACCTTGAGTCTGCTCCATTACATGTTGTTTCAGGTAATTATCTCTCAGCAGGCAGCTGAATAAATCCATTTCCTTCCCTGTCTGTGACTATTCCTCCACCTGATCTATGATAATTACTCGACTTCTACTCGTCATGCTAATTTGTGAGTGCACGTCATCTCCCTTATACCCTCTGGATTATAGCATCAGCCAGTTACATATTTCATCCTGTTGGCCTATATATCACACCAGATAACCTCAAATGAACTGCCCTCTGATTCCCTGTCTCCTTAATGTACTTCTACTATTTTTGGCTTTAAATCCTCTACTATTATTAGTAGAGAAATTAATTAATAGAGGAACTTATTCTATCTTCTTCAGAGAAGACATGATACCTTGCATTCTTTTCCTAAAACCATATAATTCTCAGACAATTGCATCTCACTCATGCCTATAACATTTAGCCAAGTTATGTTAACTAATGCCAAACATTCCTCAACCAATACTTCTGATACTAGTACCTAGTCTAGCCATAAATACTGTTACAATTGAACAGTACATAAATCTTTAACTTATCAGCAAATCATTAATTCAGCACACAAATCACATATATTATGTGCATCTAGCAGCACTCAATGTTTGAAATGTCTGCCTTTTGCCTTTACGCATGCCCAAAGTCTGTGATGTCACATATTGATAGCATGCTGGTGATGCTGGGGTGTTGTTTCTAACAGGCTACTCTCTGTCAAACTCTGACCACAATTTGAAGTCCAACGAATTCAGATCGGGACTTCCAGATGGCCAATCAGATGGTGATATATAGTTGGGCATATTTACCTACAACCACTGTTGTGTAGTTCTTGCCTTGTGTGTAGAGGTTGAGTCCTGTTGGAAGGTCCGCTGTCTACCATGAAACACATCATTGTTTGGGGTTTGTACCACAGGTTCCCGCACAGTATCTTGATACACTTTGGCAGAAGTTTTAACATTTTTCTTGCAAAAACTCATCTTGGATATCCCCCACCTCTGATATATACAGGGTGTTCGGGATAAATTTGACATATTTATAATTAATTATATTTTTCCGTAAGTTACATGTATTAACACACACTTCTCTTCATTTAAAAGTTTGGACCCTTCTTCATTCATATACAAGATGTCAGAAAGGATGGATAGCTGGAACCCACCTGAATCATGGAAGAGAATAACTTGTATCATGATGATTCGTGCCCGCCATCAAAATAAGGATATTACGACTGCTGCCCAATGCTCCCTGAATACAGTAAAAACAATCAGGCATGAACTAGAGACTTGCAATGGTGACTACGAGGATGTAGCAAGAAGAAAGATCCCTAGCAGACGATCTGATTGCGTTCGTACAGCAGAATTCCTCGCAAATCTGCAGGAACAGGTGTTGAAGAACCCTGGCATTGGAATTCGGGCTTTGTTCGTGGAGTTGCTAACTGTAGTCAAGCCCTGGATAACAAGGGTAGCCAATGGTAGGCCGTATGTATGGCAGCAGGATTCGGCCCCTTGCCACACCTCTGGGAAAAGTCAAAAATGGTTGTCTGAAAATTTCTACGACTTCACCAGTCCAAATGTTTGGCCTCCAAACTCCCCAGACCTTAACCCCATGGATTATTTTGTATGGGGCGCAGTTGAAAAAGACACCAATCGCACTTCCAGTAATACAAAAGCCCAGTTAATGGATAAAATTAAAACAGTTTTTGCGGCCCTTCCCAGGGAGACTAGCATCAGCTTGTTCGAGGTTCCGAAGCAGAATTGAAGCTGTGATCGATGCTAATGGTGGTTATTTTGAGTAAATCTTGTTGATAGTATTGTAATTAACTCTGCCTGTAATGTTTTTTTGTCAATTCATTAAATTTAATAGATACAAAGAAGATTTTCTTTTTCCTTACCAAACTGTCAAATTTATCCCGAACACCCTGTATATATATATCAATCCCCCCCCCCCCCCCCCCACACACACCAAACCATCACTAATGCAGGGTGATAACCTCTGAATCCTGAGTGCTATGTGACCATCTGGGGCATGTATCCAACTGTTTTGGCAGTTAAACGACTCTTCGATGGTGAAATATTCTCATCTATGAAGTGGATATCTCTGTGTCTGTTGTTTGCGTACTACTAGAGAAGTACCTTTGATTTTATCACCCTCTGCTGCATAAGTTGTAGTGTTAGGAAGTATTCAGTAGAATGATGATAAGCTCTCGCTCCCAAATCATCAGTTAGTACATGTGATATCATTCTCTGTGAAGGGTTCATCTCCCACAACATTATTTTTTGCATTCTCACAGGTTTATGGTGGTGGCATTCTTCACAAGCTATTGCATTCTGATGCAGCATGGTCGACCTGTTCTTTGGCTGTCAGATATGTCTTCTTGATATACTATGTATTGTTATAACAGTTAATAGCCCGATACACAAATATCCTACTAAATGTTTTTAGCATGTTGAAAATAACAGGTTGATAGCACTTCACAAGTGCTATCACCCTGTTAGCATTCCAACCTTGTGAAGTGCTATCAGCTACATGCTCTCATTATCTCTCCACTCCATGTTAACCAGTACAGCTATGGAACTCTCTTTCTACTGATAAACATGCGAATGCCTGCTGTGCACAGTGCCACTTACCGAACCGGGCTTGTGAGGTTCTGTGTGGGCAGCATGAGGATGTATTTAAGTTTTAACAGTAGTTATGGCAAGACTGTGTATTTATAAATTGCAATACCCCCCTTCACCCTTCAACTTCCCATACACCTTGTGTGACTTAGCCTACTGAAGTTATCCTGGCATGATACATTCTGCATGATCACTCTCCCACTTACTAAGATCAAGGTTGCCTGGACCCACTTTCACTTGCATCCTTTCCCAAACATTCTAGTTTCCCTGACTTTGTACTTCTGAATGTTCCCTGAAAAACACTTTATCCAGATTTCTGACACTAAATTCATTTAGATACAAGCCATCCACTTATATAAATCTTTCTATCAAACTCACTTCACAAATCATTCCACTAATGCACAAACTCGCTACCCCCCCCATTTAAAAAATAGGGGGAATAGGGATGGGGACTCATTGCAGTCCCATCCAGCTGTTTGTATATTTTTCTTTTTCTAGTAAAATAATATGCATGCCCAGTTAATCTGAATAATTCAAATATGTCTTTATTTTTTTAGAGTATGATGAAACTTCATTAAATCAAGGATGTCTGTTAGTGTATGTTAGTATAAACAGATATCTCTGTTTACCAAATATGCTAATTATATCATGATGTCTGAAATGTTTTTAAGGTTTTTTTTTAATATATACATATAGTTAAAATTATACATATAGACAAGATCGCTTGTCTGTTTTCACAGATAATTCACCTTCCTTTATAAAAAATAAAATAAAATAAATTGTTAATTTTAAAATATCTTGTTACACGTTTGTTAATAAGATTGTCTGTACTTTTAACTATGAAACAGCTGGGGCTGAGTATTAGGCTTGTGAATTTATGTAGGTCCATAAATTTAGGATGGTTTAACATGATAAAGTTTCAATTTGTTAATGATTTCTTTAAGCAAAGAGTAATCCCCCCCCCTTTTTTTTTTGTTGATTCCATATGATATTTGCATGCTCTTCATCAGCTTTAGTTATAATAATCTCATTGTTATAGAACATTTTTAAAGCTGTTATTTTATTTGTTTATTTTAAAACTGCTATTTATTATGTTATCTATGGCACAGATGTTTAAGCATAGAGTGATTATTAATTAGAAATTAGTGATTTATTTTTATATCAGTTCCACACACAAGGGTTTGCCAGAATCTTATAACACAAGTCCACACGTTTTTTATATATGTTACTTGCCAGCCCTTTTATATGGGAGATGAATGTCATTGCTTGTTGTGAGACCACTTCCCCACTTAGAAGCCTGAAGTGGCTTGAAAAAGTTCCATGTTTGGTCTCTAGAGCAGGGTTTCTGGACTATAAATGAAATATGCAAAAAAATATATAAAATTGCAGGCGTAAACTTCTGTGGCTAATTGGTTCAAAAGACATATTTCGGTGATTACACCACATTTTTTTATTATTGCAGGGGATTACTTGTCGGGAACTATTATTTCAGTGTTTTATAGAACTGAATAATAAAAAAATGTGGTGTAATCACCGAAATATATATAAAATCGATAAAAAAAATAGAAAAAAAAATATCCCTATCATGTCCATGGTACAAAATGTACTGTAGGTTTATGAATAATCTTTCATAGGTGGGAGCAGCATAAAAAAAAAAAAAAAAATCCTATCATATAACCATAATAAATTTAGTTTAATCCTTTATCCAAGTGTGAGCAAACAAAGTTTGCACCTGAAGTATCTTCAGGACTGGGGTAAGGTGATACAGCACCAGGGCAACTCGTTGTAAAGGTGGAGCAAGCTACCAACACTCCTGTCTCAGTATCTCCTATAATGCAAAACACATCTCCTTGCGGATATGTCTAATGTTATGCATTAAGGGAAGGGCCACTACCCAGACTAGTTTCGACCTTTATTGAGGTCTCTTCAGTGGGAGCCAGGCCCAAGTTGAGATACCAGGCAGAAGCATATGCAGGTCATCTCTACCTATCGGAGTTGCCAAATGGTGTGCCACCCTTTTTTAATAAATTACTCTGGATTTAGAGAAAGATGTTGAAAGTTTATTTTTCACTTGGTTAGAGTATAATAAATTTAGTTTAATCCTTTATCCAAGTGTGAGCAAACAAAGTTTGCGCCTGAAGTATCTTCAGGACTGGGGTTACAACGAGTTGTCCTGGTGCTGTATCACCTTACCCCAGTCCTGAAGATACTTCAGGCGCAAACTTTGTTTGCTCACACTTGGATAAAGGATTAAACTAAATTTATTATACTCTAACCAAGTGAAAAATAAACTTTCAACATCTTTCTCTAAATCTAGAGTAATTTATTAAAAAAGGGTGGCACACCATTTGGCATCTCCGATAGGTAGAGATGACCTGCAAATGCTTCTGCCTGGTATCTCAACTTGGGCCTGGCTCCCACTGAAGAGACCTCAATAAAGGTCGAAACTAGTCTGGGTAGTGGCCCTTCCCTTAATGCATAACATTAGACATATCCGCAAGGAGATGTGTTTTGCATTATAGGAGATACTGAGACAGGAGTGTTGGTAGCTTGCTCCACCTTTACAACGAGTTGTCCTGGTGCTGTATCACCTTACCCCAGTCCTGAAGATACTTCAGGCGCAAACTTTGTTTGCTCACACTTGGATAAAGGATTAAACTAAATTTATTATACTCTAACCAAGTGAAAAATAAACTTTCAATATCATATAACCAATATATGTTTATACTCTCTTTTTAACCTGAAACCTCTAAATGATATTTTTATCTTGTTATTAACAGAAGACAATTTACTGATTGAAAGATTAAAACTGTGAAACAGGGAATTGATTTTCTTTTATAAGATAGTTATTGTTTTTCTTCTAGAACTTACAAATAAAGGTGACCTTTCCTCATCGTTTATTTCATCTTAATTATTCTACTCCAAATGCCACTTATCATGTAATAAGAGCAGTTGTTCCTGGTTCTGGTAAAATTAGAGCTGAATTTACTGGTGTTGTTTCAATGGTATGTACAAAAAGTATAAATGTTATTTTTTTTTTTATGTATAATTTATTCATTGATGATTATTTGATTTGCATTCATCGTATTAATTTTCTCAAGAGTGTACATGTGTCTTGTCTTTCTCTCTTAAAATAGAAGAGCAGAAAGATATTTATTTATATTTATTTGCATATTGTTTTTATTTTTTATTATCTCTAAGGAAGAATATGCCTTGAAATATTAACTGATAGATATGACTAACTATTTGACTCAGTGAATTGTGATTATTTCTTTTCTTTTAGTGTTACACGGTGATCAGCATTCATTTTAGAAATTATGGATTTTACAACCGCGTTATAAATAATTATTTTAATATCCCGATGTTTTGATCTTTCTATTAAGATCATCATCATCTGGAGCATATACAAATACAGGCAGCCCTCGGTTTACGCCGATTCACAATAATGCCGATTGCCTGCACGTGCTTTCTTACTGTAGTGTGGTTGACTGAGAAACGACGCTAGCAGGCACACTAGTGTTTGAGTGTTTACTGAGCTACTATGACATATATGTATCAAATCTAGTTTTAATGTTGAATCTACCTAATTGTCCTATTTTTTATTTTTTTTACGTACATACATATTTAAATTGATAAAGTACATAATTACATACCATGTCTGATAATAGAAGTGCCGAAAAATTAGCAGAACTTGGTGTTAAGAAGGCGTGGAAATCAATCACACTTGAAAAGACGATGGAGGTGATTCGAAGAATGGAAGATGGGCAGACACGTGCTAATGTCTGTAGAAGTATGAACTTACCTCCATTGACTATTACTACAATTATGAAAGAAGCAGATAGAATAAAACAGTCTGCACAACAATCTATGGCAGTACTAAATGCAAAACATGTACATTATAGCAGGAGTAAATTTCATGAAAAAATGGAAAAATTATTATCATTATGGGTGGATGATTTGAATTAGAAAAATATTCCTCTAATGCAGACTGTTATAACTGAGAAAGCAAAAACAATTTTTGAAGATCTTAAAAAGACAGATGGAGGCGAAGAAACATTTTTAGGAATCAAAGTTTGGTTCATGAGATTTAAGTCTCGAAGTAAGTATCAAATTATGTGGTGAGGCAGCAAATGCAGATGTTGTGTCAGCGGCTGCTTTTCCTAAAGAATTTCAAGACTGTGTAGAACAAGGAAGTTATTCTCCTGATCTCATTTTTAATGTTGACGAGACTGGGCTCTACTGAAAAAATTGCCATCACGCACCTTCATTTCTTGTGAAGAACGTTTCATTCCAGGTTTTAAAGCTGCAAAAGATAGACTTACGCTTTTGTTGGGTGCAAATGTCTCCAGAACTTTGAAGCTTAAACCAATGTTCGTGTACCATTCACAGACACCACGTGCCTTCAAGGGTCTAAAAGCCATGCTGCCAGTCTATTGGAAATGGAACAAGAAAGCTTGGGTTACACAAGATGTTTTTATAGATTGGTACACAAATTATTTTTGTCCTACCGTGCTTCGCTTCTGTAAAGAAATTGATTTGCTAGCCAAGGCATTGCTTCTCTTGGATAATGCCCCTGGACATCCTCAAAACCGTGCTGAAATAAGAACACCATTGGGTGTCAAGGTTGCTTACATGTCCCCATACACAACATCACTTTTGCAATCGATGGATCAGGGGATTATATCAATCTTCAAAGCCTATTACTTCCGTATAACATTTATGGAAATGGTAAGAGTCTTGGACACTTCAGGAAAAACTATTAAAGACTATTGGTGGTCATTCGATATTTTGAAGGGCATTAACAACATTGAGGCAGCTTGGAACGATGTGTCAGCAAGGTGTTTAAAAGGAGCATGGCGAAAACTTCTTCCAGCATTTATGCACGACTTCGAGGAATTAGAGCAAGAGGTGTTCTTGAAGATGTTACCAAGCTTGCGCGAGAGATAGAATTGTACGATATTACAGCTGAAGATGTGACAGAAGTCTTAGAGAGCCATGATAATCCTCTTTCCAATGAAGACTTAAAAGAATTAGCCGAACAATTAAGTCAACATCCAAAGCAGGAGAAAGAAAAAGAAGGTCCTCTGAGAGATATGAAAACGGCCGATTTACAGCATATCCTTGCAAGCATAGAGACATTGACTAATGAACTCTGCGATTGGGAACAGAGTGCGAACGTAAAAAGCAGTGTAATTGCATCTATTCAACCTTACACTGAACTTCTTAAAGAAAGAAAAAGAAAATCTAGGCAGTTAACACTGGATACTTTTTAAAAAAAAAAATGCAGGTGATCCGAAACTAGGAACTTCAACATAGAAATATGTAATATCTTTTCAAAGTTTCATATTTTTTGTATATAATTTTGTTTTGTTTTCGTTATTAATAATTTTATTTTAACAAATATATATGTATGTATTATCAAAGCTTTAAATATAATAATGTTGCACATACTTCATGTGCATATTTTTTGAACTGCGCGGAACATAACTTCATACCTCCCATTAAAATTGGGTTCATTTTACAGTGATTCAGTTTACGCCCATTTTTTCAGGAACAGAACTGCGGCGTAAACTGAGGGCTGCCTGTATACAGGACAAGCTAAGTTACATTACATACAGTAAGCTAGAGAAACAATGAATTGATCACAAGTTATTCTACTGGCATGACCTCTAGTGAAAAAACACAAATGCATACAGTTCACAATTGAGATGGAGAAACAGAACACACTTCCATTTCTAGATATGCTTGTCACACATCTTCCTTCTGGCAATCTCTCCTTCACTGTTTACCGGAAACCGACACATGCTGGCCAATATATACACATAAACTCCTACCACCACCCAACGCAAAAACTAGGTGTCATTAATACTCTAAAAAACAGGGCTCTGAAGATCTGCTCCAGTAAACAGGCACTGAAAGACGAATTTAAGGTCATCAGCAATACTTTTCAAAAAAATGGGTACAGCCAAAACACTATTAACAGAATTCTCAACAAGACCTCAATAAAAAACAAAGACAAACCCAGTGTTTTCCCCCAGAAATTTTTACCAGCCAGGCAGAATGAAGCATTAGCTGGCATACAAAAATTTTGAATGAGTTAAGAAAGACCCTTTTTCATAACAAATTAACCAATGATCCAGATGCTGCAAAGCTTTGTATGAATACGTTGTGTTGTGATGGATCTGTGAAAAGTTCACCACCATGGACACTCTGATGTGCTGAATGTAGGTAGTGATTTTTCTGTGTAAGAAGGAGAAAACGACATAGGCATAAATTACAAACACATTTTTATTCACTTCCATTATACATCCATGGGCTGTACTTATTCAGTGTGCCATCCATTATGCCACAAACTGCACCCTTTGCACAATGTGTTATGACAGCAGAACGCAGCTTGTCAGGACTGTTTTTGTGCACATGCTGTGTTATGCTGTTTTTCAATGCTGGCAAGGTATGAGGATGATCCTGGTAAACCCTGTCTTCCCATTATGCCACAAACTGCACCCTTTGCAGTGTGTTTGAGAGCAGAATGAGCTGGTCGGAGCTGTTGTTGTGCACATGCTGTGTTATGCCGTTTTTCAATGCTGACAAGTTATGAGGATGATCGTGGTAATCCCTGTCTTTGAGAAATCCCCAGAGCCAGAAGTCACAGGGAGTCAGATTAGGTGAATGAGGCAGCCATACAGTGGGAAATGCATGGCTGATCAGGTTTCTGTGAATTGTTCTCGAGGACCCTCCTGTGAGGATTTACCGATGTGTTGAGGAGCCCCATCTTGCATGAAAATGACTGAATCCATACACAAGAACTGGTGTAGTAGTGTCAAGAAAATTGTTTATCTTATTGCAATACATCTTGACAGTAACTGAGCAGATCACAGGACCCAACTAGCAAATGTCCTTAAAAAAAAAAAGAATGGTCCAGTGATTCAAATCATCTGTAAACTTGCACCAGACAATAACTTTAGGTGAATACAAAGGAATATGTTTGATTGTATGTGGGTTTTTCATAGCCCATACTGTAATTGTGAGTATTCACAGCTCCATTTGAGTGAAAGTGGGTCACATTTCCCCACAAAATCATCCACAACCACACAGCATCCAACTCCACTGATGCAAGGAATGTTAAAGCAAATGTCACTCAACTCAGTCCTGTAGGCACAACTCCTGTGTCAGGGTAATCTTGAATGGGTAGAGATGCAGAATCTTTCAGAGAATTTTCCAGACAGTTGTGTAAGGTGCATCCATGTGCCTTGATAGAGCACGTGCATTACGGGAACCAACGCTGTTCATATCCCACTCCACAATGGTAGTAGCAACTTCATTCACTTGTCAATGCAAATTCCATGCATTTGATGTTTACAACTCCCTGGTGTTGAATTTTGGATTTTTTTTTTTTTCCTCTCAGATATCGCCTCTGCATGACAGTGTATTCTTGCAAAGTTTTCCAGCATCTGGATCACTGGATAGTGCTTCATCATGTCTTAAACAGGGATACTTTAATTATGATTACCCTATATATATACACATACTATGTTGACAAAAGTATTTGGACACCTTACTTGCTGTGTGAATTTTGGATCATACCACGTGCAAATATTCAGGGAGTGTGTGCGTAGTTGCATGTTCACTGTTGAACCATAAATAAACAGATTAAGTGGAATCTTGTTTATTATTAATTAGTATTTTTAATTACAGAAAAATTAAGTGTATGGGTTAAGTGTAATTATGGACAGATTGTGTGTTGTAGTTCACTGAAGCCTATTCATACAGATAATATCTAGGTATATAATTATTTTTTCTCTAATATATATATTTTTTGAATATTTTTTATCAAGTTATTGAGAATAAAAAAGATTTAAACTCATAAAATTATAAAAAGATTTAACTGAATAAAAAGCGATTTAACTCATCACTGATATATGTATCAAAATTTCAATGATGAAATTTTGTTGTTCCCCTGGTTCTTGTTATAACCAAAGTTATTTTATTTATAAATCAAAAAAGATTGAGATATATTATTTCAATTAATATCTTTATTTAGAAATATATGGATATAGAAGCATGTAAAATGTAAGTGCTATATATGTTTCACTTTTATAAATAAAGATAAAATGGGCCTACACAGATCATAGTATAAAACATTACATATTACAAAATTTCAGTTAATTGCTTTGAATGTTATAAGTGCTGTTTAATCATCGCTTAGTTCTCGTCATTGAAATGAAATCACATAAATATCTGCTTTTTCTTGCAAGTAGAAAAAAATGTATCGAACCCTTTTTGGTTCCTGCATATCTTGAACGGGACTTTCTCCAACATCTTTTGTTTCCTTGGTGACTGAAGTTAGGCATTCTTCATTTTTGTTGGAACTATTCTGTTACCCTTGAAAAAAGATCAAGAAAATTTAACTAGAGCAAGATTACTGTTTACCATATTTAGGACTGTTCATTACTTTAGGAGAAAATTATATATCTTATTTTCCTTGATCTCTCCCCACAACTTATCTTTTAGAAAGTATTCTATTCTGATCTATAGTACTTGTGTGAAGCTTACTATTCTGAAATCTTTGTGCTAGCACATTACTGACTTCTGTAGAGAAACACGATGAATATAAAAGTAAATTGCTTGTTGTAACCAAAGCTATTGTATAAAAGTTCCATATAAAAGATTTAACTGAATAAAAAGCGATTTAACTCATCACTGATATATGTATCAAAATTTCAATGATGAAATTTTGTTGTTCCCCTGGTTCTTGTTATAACCAAAGTTATTTTATTTATAAATCAAAAAAGATTGAGATATATTATTTCAATTAATATCTTTATTTAGAAATATATGGATATAGAAGCATGTAAAATGTAAGTGCTATATATGTTTCACTTTTATAAATAAAGATAAAATGGGCCTACACAGATCATAGTATAAAACATTACATATTACAAAATTTCAGTTAATTGCTTTGAATGTTATAAGTGCTGTTTAATCATCGCTTAGTTCTCGTCATTGAAATGAAATCACATAAATATCTGCTTTTTCTTGCAAGTAGAAAAAAATGTATCGAACCCTTTTTGGTTCCTGCATATCTTGAACGGGACTTTCTCCAACATCTTTTGTTTCCTTGGTGACTGAAGTTAGGCATTCTTCATTTTTGTTGGAACTATTCTGTTACCCTTGAAAAAAGATCAAGAAAATTTAACTAGAGCAAGATTACTGTTTACCATATTTAGGACTGTTCATTACTTTAGGAGAAAATTATATATCTTATTTTCCTTGATCTCTCCCCACAACTTATCTTTTAGAAAGTATTCTATTCTGATCTATAGTACTTGTGTGAAGCTTACTATTCTGAAATCTTTGTGCTAGCACATTACTGACTTCTGTAGAGAAACACGATGAATATAAAAGTAAATTGCTTGTTGTAACCAAAGCTATTGTATAAAAGTTCCATTGCGTAAAATATTACGAGAAAATATTGAACTTTCCTGTCATAATGTTTCAATTCCACTAAATAATTTGATTGTGACAGGCAATAGTTATATGTATTTTTTTATACAAATCTAATGTAATACTAATAAATGATTATATTTTTAGTTAATATTTACATATAGCATTAAAATACTTCTATCTATTGTTTTTTTTAATAAAAATTAGTCATCACTAAAACAAGGTTACTGAATGGTCATTCTTTCTGACTTTGGGCTGCAAAAATTTAGGTAATGTGTACGTTATTTCTGATCTAGAATAAATAATTTCTACTCTGAATGCTGGTATACACTATCATTTTACAGATCTCAAAATAGTTGACTGCTGTGTGTGTGTGTGTGTGTGTGTGTGTGTGTGTGTGTGTGTGTGTGTGTGCGCGCGCGCGCTTGTTCTTTGGATACATTACATAGCCAAAAGTGATTTACTGCATCAGTCTGTTGAATGCCTATTGACAGGTGATGCAGACTGTTTCTCAATAAAGGACAAGGTCTGATGGCATTCCTCTTGATGTGAAGATGTCTGCATTAGTTATTGAATCAAATTACTTAGCTGATAAAGCTGAATTAGATTCTGAGCCAGGTTTGATGTGCATTATTGTAAGACGAAGTGTTACATGTGATTTTCTAAGTTAATTAATCCTTATTAAAGAATGAGTTGTGGAAAATTTTCATTCTGCATACATGCAATTTTGGATCGACATTGACTCGACAGCCGTACGTGGGCCCTGGCCTTCAGAAATTTCTGCCAGCCTTCTTTATTCAATGCCAAACTTCAATTTTTGACTTCTAAAAACTTAATATCTTACATCACTCGCATCTTAATTAAGGTCTTCTAATTTTTCTTTTACCTTCTGGCTTAGCATTAAACATCTTAGCTATTCTATTACTATCCATGAGTAATGTGTCCAACCCAACTTAATCTATTTATTTTTATGTACTTAATGTCTGGCTCATTAAATATATATTCATCTGTATAGTTCATGGTTTTATCTTCATGGCTCTTATCTCATATCTTCATCACGAGTGTGGTTCCTTTGCTGCATTTGTTTATATGCCTCATTTTTTAATACAGTCACACGTTCACATTCTGCATCAAACCAATGGTTATACTTGACTACTGACTTTTCCTAATACCATGTCTGCTGTTGTCACTGACATCCCTAAGAACATCCAAGCTTCATTAACACTCACCATATTTGGCTTTAATTTCTGATTCCTTTAATCTTTCCTTATTAAACTTTTTAGCTTGTGACCCATATATCTTACATTAGATTTTGATTTTAATCTTTGATATAATCAAATAGTGGCCAGAATCAATATTTGCTGCTCTGTAAGTTCTAACATCCATCATTGGATAGGCGTTAAAGGTGCCTAATTTGTAGAATCACTGATAATTATGAATATCTTTTAAAGGGATGTTCTACACTATCTAGATTTAAATTGTAAGGACTGCCTCATTCCTGAAAGATTGGAAGATTTTCATCCTTAGCAAATATCAAAAATAATAATTTTTGATATTATCTTTCTTGTAACATGAGTTATTGAAAGGCAACTTGAATAAGTAATCGATGTCTCTTCTTGGGCTCTTGGCTGTGGGTTTAATTTTTCTGCAGAAAACTTGATGTCTGTGTATGCTGCTGCCAATAGCAAAAAAATTAATACTACAGAAACAAAAAAAAAAACTTCAGGATATTTTTTTTTTCAGAAAGCTTATATTCCTTGCCCACATTCTTTTACTTAGAGAAAAGTGCAAAAGACCAACGAATATCCTTTGCAATCTATTCTCTATAGAAATAGGGTACAGATCAGTTTTTTTCTCTTTATCATACACTTGTTCTATCAAAGCAAGATTATAGGTTCCAAGTATTTAGTTAATCCTGTACACCCCTTGAGGGTACATGGCAGGAATTTGATGATGATGATGATGATGATTAAAATAGTAATTTTATTAGAAATTCCTTCAAACAAGGATAATATTTTATATAGTAATTATAACAAACAAGACTAGGATTTTTCATATTTTCTCATTAAGTAATGAAAACCGTTTCTAATGCTCACAGCTTAAAATTCTATACATTAATTCTTCTCCTCTTCTTAGAAGCCCAATTGTCAGCAGCTTTTTCATAATTAAAATCTGTTGGATCCCTCCAGTGAAATCAGCATCAGATTATTTAGTGTTCTGACTGATGAGATTCATCATACAGGTTTTTATCCTTTTTAATGCAGAGAAACTCCTTTCACATTCAGCTGTGCTCACAGGTATGGCCAGTCCAACAGCAGCTAGTTTTGCTAAATTTGGAAAAGACTCTTTGAGCTCAGATGTTGTTGCTAATTTCAGCAGTATTTGTCTTGGATCTAGATTTTTGTATGACTGTCCATTAATAATTTTTGATGCAACTGCGCATTCTAGTTTAGTGCTTTTATAGTTTAAAACTGCAGGAGTTCCATTTCTAGAATAATAATCAAAAAGAATCTCAGAAACCTCACGTTGATCATGACTTTCTGCATTGAAAAGTCCTGAAAAACAGGAAATGAAATATCTAAAAATCTTGCTTCTAGGTGTTTAATAATTGTGCCTATGTATTTATCATATATTGTAGTCTTAAATGTAATAACATTAGAATCTGAATAATCAATGTGAAGGTCTGACCATTCACCTGAAAGATGCCGATTAAGATTTTGAAAATGACTGCCAGGAGTGTCTTTCAATTTCATGATGGATAGTTTTCTGGCTTCTAAGACTGGCTCTATTTCAGTTAAGTCAACATCTTGCTTTTGCCATGATCTAGACATTAGATAAATGCAGTAACACATCTGAAAGCATCGTTAGTGAAACTACAAAATTGTATGTTCTGATATATTTACTTAAACCTTCAGCTGTGATATCATTTCATTTGGTGGCATCTCTTTCCAATGCAACAATTTCAAACATCAAAATTATGTCTCTTTCGTAAAAGATCTTCTTCGCAACTGATACTATTGTATTCGAGATCCCGATTTTTGTCTTATTCCGCGTACGGATTGGTGTGCATCAAAGTGAATATCCGAAGCTCTCAAGATTGGCTTGCAGTGCAAGAAATTAAGCTGGTCTCACGAGTGTCGAGACTCTCCAGTTCGATTTCTCATCACTATTAATTAAAAAATGTCTTAAATTATTTTTCCATTCTTGCTCATTATTTAGCCATGTCAATTCACAACATTAATTAGCCGGGCGGTTTGCCCATTTAAAAGGTCCTGGGGAGAACATAGCAAACCAGACTACAATAAAACTATAACCATTCCTTACATTAAAGGGACATCAGATAAAATAAACAGAATACTACAAAAATACAACCTCAAAGCCACCTTTAAATCTCCTGCAAAATTAAAACGCTTACTCAACTCATCCAAAGATCCACTCCCTCCACTTGCTCACCCTGGAGTATACCGTATTTACTGCACCTGTAACATACCATATATAGCAGAAACAGGATGCACAATTCCTATCAGACAAAAAGAACATAAACAACACATTAAATATAATAATTATGGTGAAGCTGGTCTTTCTGATCCTGCCCTTGAACACCTTACATAGAATTGACTGGAAAAGCACTAGTTGTCCACATCACACCAAAACATGGTATGATTGCAAATTTAAGGAAGCCTGTGAGATTATTACCAACCACCCCAATCTGAACAATAATGATGGTCTAAAAATTCCAAACATATGGAAGGCATATATTCGACCCACTGAACCTTCCTCTCTAAGAGCAACTATAAACAGGACTGTAGAATATCCAGGATCCTGAATCAAAAAATAACAATTGTAATGCTAAAAATAGGACACCATTGTTACTGAAAGAAAACGATCTGTAAGAAAGAATGTTTATTCATCATCATCATCATCAAATTCCTGCCATGTACCCTCAAGGGGTGTACAGGATATGACAGTACTACATGAAAAAATTACATCATTACTAACTTCCTATCTACAATTTTCCTCCAAATCAGTCTGTTACTTGT
This sequence comes from Typopeltis vanoorti, assembly GCF_054136105.1. NCBI lineage: Eukaryota > Metazoa > Arthropoda > Arachnida > Uropygi > Thelyphonidae > Typopeltis > Typopeltis vanoorti. Next base: position 83,331,654 of record NC_143568.1, read on the forward strand.
CAAGACTCCAACATTATCAGATCTTATATTTCTATCATCTAAGGCACTTTATACTGTATCAATCCACCTATATCTTGGTCTTCCTCTGGGTCGTTTTCCTGCCAACCTGGCAGAGAACACTTGTTTTGCTAATCTTTCCTCTCCCATTCTATTTAAGTGACCATACCATCTGAGATTAGCTCTGCTAATGCATTCCTGGATGCTGACAATCTCAAGTTCTTTCCTAATATCCTCATTTTTAATATGATATTGCCATTGTTGCCATCTGTTCACGCCTCTAATCTTTCTCAGGACTCTCATATCTGCGGTCTCTAGTCTTTGGTCAAGTGTTTTACTTCTGACTCAGCTCTCAGATCCATAAGTTAAAATTGGTTTGAACACAGTTTTGTATACAGCTAATTTAGTGTTCCGACTAATTTCTTTCTTATTCCATATGAATTTATTCAATTGACTTCCCACGAAACCAGCTTTGCTGATTCTGTTGTCTATTTCTATATTTAGTTTACCATCTTCAGTAAAAATTGTGCCTAAGTAGCTGAAATGTTTTACTTGTTCCACTGGTTCTCCATTCACAGCACAGTTGACATTTTCAATGATTCTGCCTATTTTCATTGTCTTTGTCTTTTTATTGCTGACCTTCATACCATATCTATTACAACAGTTATTCAATTTAGTCAGAGAATCTTGCAGACTTGTAGCGGATTTGTTTAGAAGTATAACATCATCCGCATAAAGCATAGAGCTGACATTAACATCTCCAATTTTGATATCAGGTTTAATACCACATTCCTTCATAATGTGATCCATATAGATAATGAATAACAGAGGGGATAATGTACATCCTTGTCTTCCTGTACTTCCTTCAATTCTAACTGCTGACTCACAACTCAAATAAAGACTAAGTATTGCTTGATATAATGCCCCATTGACACCATATAACTGCAGCGTATTGAACAGCTTCTCCCTTGGCACCTTGTCATATGCCTTTTCCAGATCTACAAAACTTAAATACAGATCTTTGTTATATTCCCATGCTTTCTCGACTATTTGTCGTAAAGTGAAGATCTGATCCTGACAGCCTCTATTTGGCCTGAATCCAGCTTGTTCTTCACCAAGCTTTTCATCCACAATTCTTCTCAACCGTTTCTCAAGTATACTTGCATAGATCTTGCCAGGAACACTCAGTAGGGAAATACCTCTGTAATTCTCACATTCAGTTTTATTTCCCTTTTTATATATGGGTACTATGAGAGCTCTACTCCAATCATCGGGAATTCGTCCCTCTGTCCAGGCTTTCTGAACTATGCAGTGCAGCCACTGTAAGACTCTTATACCACCATACTTCAGCATTTCTGGTCGAATATCATCTACTCCTGCTGCCTTTCCACATTTCAAGCCTTTGATGGCTTTTTCTACTTCAAGTATGGATATGTATTCCTGACTGCATGCCTGGTCAGTGTTTTTTATCACTATGCTGTCATCACTGCTTGTTTCATTTAGCAGTTTTTCAAAGTAATTACTCCATACTTCAAGGATATCTTTTTCTCCTGTTTTCATTTCACCTTTATCATCTCTAATTCCTTTTACAGCACTCTTTCCTCCATTCCTAAGCTTCTTCAATAACCTCCAGAATATTTTGCCACCTTCTTGATATTTATTTTCTATATTCTTGCCAAAGTCCTGCCATGACTTTTGTTTAGCTAGTTTTACACACTGTTTAGCTTTCTTACATTTGTCTCTGTATTCTGTAAGAGTAAAAGCTGACTTATTTGCCAGGAACTTTTCATATGCTTTCTTCTTTTCCTTCACTGCCTCTTTAACTTCCTGTGTCCACCAGGGAGTTCTGATTTTTTTATCCTTGCACACAACCTCACCACATGCCTCTCTGGCAGAATCAATCAATGTTTCCTTCAGAGTTTGCCACTGAATCTCCAAGGTTTGATTCCTGTTCTCAAACTCTTTCATTTTCTTTTCAATAATATTTCTGTATTTTAGTCTACAGTTCACATCTGAGAGCTGCTCAACTTTTATTCGCTTTAAAACTTTCTTACATGTTATTCTTTTCAATATGAAATTCAATTTTATCCTGCTCAAGACTAAATAGTGATCACTTCCAATTTCAAATCCTCTGTACACTCTGGTGTCCTGCACCAGGGAGAAAACATCACTATCAACAATAACATAGTCAATGAGACTTTTCTTATTCCTAGCCTCTTCTCTCCATGTGAATTTGTGCACATTTTTATGTTGGAACATGGTGTTAGTAATAACCAGTCCATGTCCTGAGCAGAAATCCAACAGATATTTGCCATTATTATTAGCTTTGCTCTTTTCTCCAAATTTTCCCAAAATATTTTTGTATGTCTCACAATCATTTCCTACTCTACTATTTAGATCCCCAACAAGGACCAACTTTTCCTTTTTCATTGTGTCAGTTGCTTTTTCTAAAGCCTCAAAAAATTCCTCCACTTCTACCTTAGTAGAACCTTCTGTGGGACCATAGGCACAAATAAGTCTCATTGTCCAGTTCCCCATTCTCATATTTGCCCACATTACTCTACTTGAGACTGACTGCCATTCAAGAAGATTAGCCTCGTATTTTGTGTTGAATACTATGGCTACTCCTTCTTTTCCTTGATTGTCATTGCCTGAATATAACATTTTGTATTTGTTGCTCAGAAAGATCTCACCAGTTTTGGTCTTTTTTGTTTCAGTCACCCCTATTATGTCGATCTGGTACTTATCTAATTCCTCAGCTAGCTCCATTTCTTTGCCATTCAGGCTTCTTACGTTGATAGTACCGATCTTTAACTCTGGTGATGTTGAGTTGGGGTTTGTTTACAGATTTGTTCCAGTAGCTGACTTTTCGCTGTTCGCCCTGGTTCCCTGGCGAAAACAACGGGGGCCTTGTTTAACCGGGCGATGCCTGAGCCGGCATGAAATTTTGTCATGTTGTACCATCATTTTTTATTTTGGTTTAACCAATAGGAATACAATTTGGTCGGCTAAATCCCAAATTGCCAGCCCATCCTCGTTCGTTCAGTATCAAAGTAGATACCCAACAGGGTGCACCACGAGAAGGTGAGGATTGGACATTAGGTCAGAAGACCTGGTCGGTTCTCCGCATTCCTTTAAATGCTATGTGGAGGTCTCCTCTCAGTTATACAGCTTTGACCCTTAAGCACCCCCTGAATGTTTATTCATGTTATCATAAATAGAATTTAGCTTGATGTAGTTTATAAATAATTTTTTTTTTCCACTTGAGGTCATGTCAGTAGAATAACTTGTGATCAATTCATTGTTTCTCTAGCTTACTGTATGTATTGTAATTCAGCTTGTCCTGTATATTTGTATATGCTCCAGATGATGATCTTAATATGAAGATTGAAACGTCGGGATATTAAAATAGTTATTTATAACGTGGTTGTAAAGTCCATAATTTCTAAAATGTGATTATTTCTAGTTCCACTGACAAAATAATTAATATAAAAAAATCTAATATGTATTGCTTAGAGAATGTTCATGAAGAAAGTTCAGTTAATGTATGATAACTCATTTGTAGTTAATACTGAGATATTCATCACATCTCTTTTCATCTAGAAGTTTAATGAGAATATACGTGCAAATGAAAATTTAATTATTATAAAATGGGTGGGAGGGATGTATCAAGGAAGCATTTCCAAAGAAATTGTGGTTCTTTGGTAATGCTTTGAGGGAGGCTGTTCCACAGAATTGAGATGGAAGGAATGAAAGATAACAGGGAGTAGCAGGTTTGGCATTCAACTGTAAAAGGTTGCTTGAGCAGCTATAGTACAAGTTCCTGTAGATCTGGCAGAAATATGAAGCATAATGGATGCTAGTTCTGTTGAACCATGGAATGGAAATATCTCTAGAAGAGACACAATGCAGAAATTGATTTTCTGTGGGATAATGTCTGTAAGAGAGGCATCGTTTATCAACTGGACTGCCCTTTTCTGTACATCAAGAATCTTTAGAGAGGTCTTAGGTGCACCACCCCATACATGAGAGCAGTATTCCAATTTTGGTTGGATTTGGGATTTGTACAGCATAAGTAACTGTTCGGTAGAGAAGTACCATCTTGACTGGAAAAGGATGCCAAGTTTTTGGAAACTGTTGATGCTATAAAAGTGATATGATTGTGCCAGGGAAGGTTTGCACTTAGAGTCAGTCCTAGAAGAGAGAGAGAGAAAGAGATTTGGTCTTCACTGTTGAGTTCAGCATTATCAAAAGTAAGTAGAGAAGATCTGAGGTCTTTTTAACAAACAAAACTGCATTTTGGAAGCATTGAAGTTGTGACTAGGTTGCTTTCACCCCAATCAAAGATATTGTGTTCAGCACATTTATTATGGATGATTTTGAACCATGAGATGTTTGAGTACTGCAAGGCCTATTATATGAGTAGGACAGGTGAAGTGTGATATCATTAGCAAAACTATGAATAGGGTTTGTAGCGAATGAGAGCAGAGCATTCATATAAATCAGGAAGAGGGTGAATGAAATGATAGACGCTGGCATTGACAAGAAAGTGAGGAGAGAAAACACCATCCACCATTACATGTAGGGATTGATTTGAGAGATAACTGGTAATCCATTTTACACAAGGACGAATGTAGTCCAAATGATGGTAACTTGTTGAGCAGCCCTCCAAACCCTATCAAAAAGCCTTGGAGGTGTCAAGAGCAACAGCACAGGTTTCTCTAAAACCTTTCCATGGAATGGATCCAAATGTGAGTGACGTAGGCCATGAGGTCTCCTGTGGATCTGGAGCAGTGAAATCCATACTGGTGGTCACTAATTAGACAACAGTTCTCAAGGTGTTAAAGAAGCTGACTGTTGATAACTTTAGATATTACTTTAGACAAAATTGATGTAAGTGCTAGGTCGATAATTTGATGGTAAATATTTATATCCTTTTTTTGGGGGGGGGACTGGTTGTATATGAACTTTCTTCCACCATGCTGAAGGATGGATGCCAGCGAAGTACAGTTTAGTGAATAGATGATGGAGAACAGGTGTTAGTTTAGGAGCACATTCTGTTGAGCACAATGGGTGGAATTCCATCAGGATCAGTTGCCTTTATAGTATCCAAGTTATTCAAGATTCTTCAGATGTCTTTCTGGTGGAACACAGGAGGCATGGGATGCAATGTTCTAGGCAATGAAGGAGGTAATTTGCAGTGGTCATCTATGTAGGAGTTGGAAGAGAAGAATGAAGCCAAGACATCAGCCTTGTCTTTAAGTGATGTTACAATGATACCATTAGGGTGAGATAGAGCCTTGAAGAAGCACAGATGAACAAAAGTTGTGCCCAATGGATTTGGCAAGGGAACAGAAGACACAACCTGGTAGCACAAGCAGTAAGTTTTCTACATTTATCCTTGTTGAATTTAGACTTTTCAATTTTAATGGTGGTTTTACAAGTATTGCAGGCTGTGAATGAAGCTGATGTTTTGGTCTCAAGCCACTTGTGAAAAGCTATTTGCTTTTCTTGGAAAACCCTAACTCATTTTTTGGAGAACATGGTTTAAAGTTATAAGTTGGGGAATTTGAACAGAGTGAGGAATAAAAGTTTTTGAAAGAATGGATTATTCAATCCATTCTTTCAAAACTTGTTATAGAACTAAGTTATGACTTAGTTCTATAACAAGATCACAACAAGTATCTGGGTCTGAAGAATGAAAACAGAAGGCAGACCATTGTAAAGAGGAGTAAAAGTCACATAAGTCTTCCCACTTGGCATTGTTGTAATGCCAGAGCATGCAAGGTTATGAATGGCTTAAGGAAGAATGTTCCACTAGAGTTCAACCTTGGATGAGGTTGTGTGGTCTGAATTGCCAAGAGGAGCAGTCACTTGAACAGAGTACCTAGAGAAACAAAACTAGATTTTTTTTTTTTTTAATGTTGAGGCCATACACAAGAGGTTGGTAGATCAATCTATAATACATTAATACCATGTATGGGTTGGGAAAGAAGGTACTTGTTCACATTAGATTTGAATGACTGCAGATTGTATTCCCTAGGGAAAACATCAAGGGGAAGGTTGTTCCATAATATAGCAGTTGCAGGGACAAAGGAGGAGGAGAAGAAATTTGTACTGTGGGTTTCAAGGTGCACTGTGTAAGGATGTTGAGCAGCAGCTGCACATGTTCCAATGAGCTTAGAACTAAGTGGGGAAATTATTGATGCTATTTCAGATGAACATTTTCCATGGAAATATTTGTAGAAGACACATAGTGCAGAGACCGATCACCTGTATGAAAGTGGGGGGAGTGAGTTGGTAAGAGATGGGTCATTAATAAGTCTGATTGCTCTTCTCTGTATGGAGTCGAGCAATTTGAGGGAGCTTTTGGAGCTTCATCCCATATGTGGGAGCAGTATTTGATTTAAGAAAGTTTTGAGTTAAGAAAAGATCTAGAGTGTTGAATGAGTGAAGAGGATTGTCAGAAATTCAGATAGGTAGATAAATTATCTGTTTTATCTGAATTTCTGACAATCTTCTTCACTCATCCAACACTCTAGATCTTTTCTTAACTTGAAACTTTCTTAAATCAAATATAATTGAATCTGCTTGCTGCAAAAATCTCTCTCTCTTCCAGCTTGGTCAGTGAAATTTGAAAAAGTGTGCCAGTAAAATTATGCACATTGAAATCTCCAAGAAGGATAACTTCACTGTTTGGGTATTTTCACTGTATGAAACCGAGCTTTAAAGATAAGAAGTCAAAAAGGTCAGAATGATTTTCAGAATTGGGAAGAATGTTTGAGGCAGCAGATGAATGAAACAAAATGTGGTGAAATTTTAAGCCACTTGGGGTCAAAAAAGTGAGATTCTAGGTTAGATATCCTTTGGCAAGGAATATTAGAATGCACAAAAGTACAAGTACCTCCCTTATGGTGAAAGGAGTCATAAAAAGTGTAATTTGGACAGTTAAGATGAGCTGTGGTTGTTTTAGTAGAAATTTGAGATTCGGTTAGAAACAGAACATCAGGTTTGGAGGACTGAAGATGTTAACATGCATCATAAGTTACTGTTGATGCCATAGATGTTTGTAATTGTGTTGACTTTTTTTTTTTCCCACTTTGTATATTTCCATGTGCTTAATTAGTTGACTGTCATTAATTATGGTTTCTACTTTCTTCAAAATGTATTTTCTTAGTTCTAAAATAATTTCAATTTGAACTGGTTTTATTTTAATAACCTAATCAGTATAGTTCTGAAGAAAGACAAATGAAAAAAAAAAAGTGCAAATCATAAGCTGTTTTTTTTTGTCAATTATGTGTATAAAATAAATAAATCCACTAATGCCTTTTATTGTCCTGTAGAGAGTAGGTGAGTCAGTTTTAGCATTAGCTAATGCTTGGAGATTGAGGAGGCAGTTCAATTTCCACCGATAGCCAATCAGAGATAACTGGCCAAACACTATCACTAATTATAAACTGCATCTGTGAAGAGTGGTAGACAAGAGCCACCATCTTATGGTTCCTAGTTAGGAACCATAAGATGGTGGCACTGTATTCTGTGGCATGCATTAGTTAATGCAGCTGTATACTAAACTAACTCAATAATCCTAATCCTAACTAAATTAGCTGTATACAAGACAGTGTTCAAACCAGTTTTAACTTATTGATCTGAGAGCTGGGCCAGAAGTAAAACATTTGAACAAAGACTAGAGACCACAGATATGAGAGTTCTGAGAAAGATTATAGGCATGAACAGATGGCATCAATGGCAATATCATATTAAAAACAAGGATATTAGGAAAGAAGTTGACATTGTCAGCATCCAGGAATGTGTTAGCAGAGATGATCTCAGGTGGTTTGGTCACTTAAACAGAATGGGCAAAAAAAGATTAGCAAAACAAGTGTTCTCTGCCAGGTTGGCAGGAAAACGACCCAGAGGAAGACCAAGATATAGGTGGATTGATACAGTACAGTGTCTTAGACGATAGAAATATAAGATCTGATAATGTTGGAATCTTGACAAGTAACAGACTGATTTGGAGGAAAATTGTAGATAGGAAGTTAGTAATGATGTAAATTTTTCATGTAGTACTATCATATCCTGTACATCCCTTGAGGGTACATGGCAGGAATTTGATGATGAACTAATGCAGCATATAATTGTCTAAAATAGCATCGGTTCTACAGTCAATTTTCTTGAGTTTATGGGAGAAAAAACCTGCTTGCCCATGCCAAAGATCGACTACTAAACCACTTAAGGAATTGACAACGTAGATAAGAATATAAATTAAATTACACTTTAATAAATATTTCCGATATTTCGGCAACGTCACATTGCCATCTTCAAAAGGAACTTACAAAAAAGGCACGTGCACGTAGGCACTATAACACAGTAACTGAGAATGAAGTGATGAAGCTATTGTTCTCCTGAAAGTCCTGATGGTGCCCCCTAGCAGGCTAAGTAGGTGTTCTTGGCTGTTGGGCTGAAGGTCTGCTGATGTAAGCCTCCCAAATTTGAGGCAGTCTCATGCAACCAAATTTGTTGAGGTTTGGAGAGTTTCTTAGTGCTGAGGCTGATTCCATGAATAGTCTTTCGAATTTAAACTTGCTATGGTATATTGCTGTAGCTTCCACCGTATTCTGTGGCGTGTATCCAGAGCATGGTCTGCAAGACCAGAGTGGCTGTATTTGTGAAACCGGATGTAGTCCTTGTGTTCAGAAATTCTGATATTCGCTGCCCTGCCTGTTTGGCCAAAGTAAGACAGTTTACAAGTGTAAGGGACCTGGTATACACCAGGTAGGTCTAGGGGAAGTGGTTGGTCTTTAGTGGTCTTAAATTTAAGTTAATCTTAAAAATTATTATTTAAATGTAATTTAATTTATATTCTTATCTACGTTGTCAATTCCTTAAGTGATTTAGTAATGCATAACCAACGTATAAGCTTGTCTACGAGAAAGATCGACTAACTTGGAACTGGTCACAGAAAGGGTTAAAAAAGGTTCCTATGCATCTGGATTCAAACTGAGAACAGTTTACTTTGGATGGCCTTGCACTATGGATGTTGACATCACTTCTACAGGACTACAGAGAGTAATAACAAACAAAAATTTGTAAAATGAGGTTTGTGAAGTTCAAAACTCCCTGTGTTTGTTTATGTGATAAATGTTCATGCAGTGTCAGTAAAACTAATTGGTCACCGCTTGATGACTGGGATATGCAAATAATTGACTTAATAATGCAAATAATTGATATAATATGTCATATGACTGGGATATGCAAATTAGATTCCAGGCCACTAGTGTATAGAGAATTTCATCATATAGTGAATCACTGCCCCCCCCCCCCACTTGTAGATACATGCAATGATTTACTAACATTTTTAAGCAATCATATATGTGCATAAATGACATAAATAAGGCATTAATTTACATCAGTTATGCAAATAAAAAATTTAGAATAATTTTGGCAAATGTAAAAGTTTTGTAAAAGTGATTCTTGAATAGCTTGGCTTAAGGGAACATGCCAGTCGGTTTAGTTATCAGTCAAAAAATTTTAATGGTATCATTAAAATTTTTTTCCATTTTGGCAGTAAGTTCATCACATTTATGAATAACTGTAATATTTACTGATATAGCACTTTTCAGTTTATCTTTGTTTTTAACAACCGTAACAGCAGTAGTGCAAGATGAGTTTAGCTTATAGCCTATTTCAGTGATCAGTACACTTTCGTCACTAAATTTAATAATTTTATTCTTGGTATCTAATATAATTCTGCCAAGAAGAGGAGCTGATAGTCACAAACACATGGTTTAAGCTACCATCCCGAAGGCTATATACATGGTAATCACCACAAGATAATAATGCAAATATAGTCAGCAACCAAATTGATTACTTGCTAATTAATCAATCAACGATTTCGAAGTTCCATAAAGAGCACAAAAACCTATCCTAGTGCGGATATTGCTTCTGATCATAATCTACTGGTGACGGTGTTAAAAATTAGACTGAAAGCTATACTTCAGAAACATCAACAAAAAAGGTTTGATTTAGGAAAGTTAAAAAACCTAGAGATAAGAAACAAATGAGTCAAGATCTGAATCAAGAGATAGCACTTATCAAAAATGATGACGTCATGAGGGTTGATGAATCATGGGACAAATTAAAATCTGTCTTCATAGAGAAATGTACCAATACCTTGTGTCCTGATAGAGCAGTAAAAAAGAAAGATTGGATAACTGACGAAATTCTTTCTCTCATGCATCAATGCAGATCATATAAAAATCACAGTCCAACAAAATATAATGAGGTTCAAATAATTATTAAAGGCAAGATCAAAGAAGCAAAAGAAATCTGGATGAATGAAAAATGTAGAAAAATTGAAATTCTACAAGAAAAGCATGACATTTTTAATCTACACAAAAAGCGAAAGAGACCTCAGGTATATTTAAGAAAAAACAACTATGTGTCCTTCGAAACAAAATGGGAGAAATAATATCCGAAAAAGATGACAAAATACAACAATGGGTGAAATATGTAGAAGAACTCTTTTCTGATAACAGACAGAACTCGGAAAATACTTATGAAAAGATGGACGATTCATGCATTCTAAGATCAGAGGTAGAATGTGCACTGAACTCAGCTAAAAATGGTAAAGCCTTAGGCCCTGATAGAATACCAGCAGAAATAGTAAAGTTATTAGAAGGTGACAACATTGCTATATTAGTAAAACTATTTAATAAGGTCTACGATACAGGCATATTCCCACAAGACTGGTTACAATCGACCTTCATCATGCTACCTAAAAAAGCAAATGCCAAAACTTGTAATGACTATAGAATGATCAGCCTAATGAGTCATGTTCTCAAAATGTTCCTGAAAATAATTCAAAAAAGAATATACAGAAAATGTGAAGACACCATCAGTGATACCCAGTTTGGCTTTAGAAACGGTTTGGGAACAAGAGAGGCTCTTTTCTGCTCTCAAATCTTATTCCGAAAATGTATTGATCAAAACAAGGAAGTAAAATATACCAAAAGTATATTGCTTCATTGATTTTGAGAAAGCATTTGATAAAGTCCAGCGTACTAAATGATTGCACTATTAAAGAGAATTGGATTAGATGGTAAAGACATCAGGATCATTCAAAACTTATGTTGGAACCAAAAGGCATCTGTTCAAGTTGATGACATTATTACAGACCCCATTAACATCAGACGAGGAGTAAGGCAAAGATGTGTGCTGTCACCTCTTCTTTTTAACATATACTCAGAAGCCATATTACAAAAAATCTTAAAAGGAAGAGAGGAAGGGATTAATGTAAAAGGTGAAATCATCAGTAACATCCGTTATGCTGATGACACAGCTCTCCTGGCTGACAATATTCAGGATGTTCAAAATCTTCTGGAACTAGCGAATGAAGAGAGTGAAAAAATTGGATTAAAAATAAATATCACCAAAACTAAATTCATGGTCATAAGCAAGAAACCAATTCTTAATTCATCACTTTCTTTAGATGGGAAACGAATAGAAAAAAGTGACAAAGTTTAAATATTTCGGATGCTGGTTAAATGAAGAATGCAATCCAGAAATGGAAATAAAAGTTAGAATTGAAATGGCAAGAAAAAAATTTCTCCTGATGAAATCAACACTGTGTAACCGCAACTTAAACTTAGAGCACGCATGGTTAAATGTATGGTTTATACTGCTGTACAGTGCAGAAACTTGGACCTTGAAGACAATATCAATAAAAAAAAAAAATAAAAAAAACTTGAAGCCTTTGAGATGTGGTTATACAGACGAATGTTAAAAATCCCATGGACAGCAAAAACGTCCAATCAGGAAGTACTGGAACAAATGGGGAAATCACGTTAACTTTTAGATACCATAAAAAGAAGGAAAACTGCATATCTTGTATCTTGGTCACCTACTTCGTAATGAAAAATATATAAAATACTTCAATTGCTTATAAAGGGGAAGATAAATGGAAGAAGAGGACAAGGAAGACTAAGAAAATCTTGGCTAGCAGCATCAGACAGTGGACTGGCATTCTGAGAGACTGTTTAGAGCGGCTGAGGATCGCTCAAAATTTCTCAATCGGAGGTTGGCGACCAAGGTGGTCGCCAACCTCTAATAGGAGATGGCACTCAAAGAAGAAGGTTTACACATAACGTAATAGGTTTACACATCTTTTCACTAGAGCAGCGGCAACCTTGCTTTGAATTTGAAATAAACACTATTATTTTATTAAAATAAAATAATAGTTATAAATAGTTTATAATTCATGTTCATGAAAGCTGCATATTGATTGATTCACTTTAGTGGCATGTTGCTAAAATCATTGTATGAGCAAATGCAGTATATATAAATGGCATTGAATGAGCAGATGTAATAGATAAATACAGTAACATCCCAAATTACAATGCACCATCAAATGATGCATTGTAATTTGAGATGTTATGTATATATGTATTTTTTAATATGTTAATGCTTCAGTGCATCGTTTCTCAACTGGTGGCAGTACGCGTACCCCCAGGGGTATGTGATGGACCGTTCAGGGGTACACGAAAAATGGGGGGGGGGTGGATCCCCCTAGTGTATATATATATATATATATATATATATATATTACTTGATATTACTTAATATATTACTGTATTACTTAAACCTTTGGTATATCTAAACCTGGCTCCCACTGATGAGACCTCAATAAAGGTCGAAACTGGTCTGGGTGGTGGCCCCTTGCCTTTAATGCATAGCAACACATCTCCTCAAGGAGATGTGCTTTAAGGGTAAATACTAAGAATAGTGATCAGAGCTTATTCCACCTTTACCACGAGTTGCATAAGACTTGCACTACTTGCAGGCGCAAACTTGACTTACTTGTCTGTTTGCTTACTTGGGAAATGGATTAAAACCAGGTTTATAATTAAAATAGCTTGGTATCTTTAACGTATATTAGACCAAGGTCCTTATAAGGACTGGCTTAAAGGGGCAAAGCAAGAATGCTTTTCATCTTCCCCGTTATCAGTAGAGGACAGTGTAGGGATAAGGTGTTATTGAGCTATTAAAGCTCTGATCATGGCAGGAGGGTAACAGCAATAGCTGAGCCTCAGTTAGAACTTCATTGGCTACAGCATTGCTATTCGTTACCCTCCAAGCGTATTAATCACCGCATCTCACGGTCGATTAGCTTCCACCCATACCCAAGGTAAAAAACTTTCTACATATATATATATATATATATATATATATTAGGAGAATTCATTTCTTGTAACGAAACTAGTAAACTAGTAGTATCTTGTTAAATATATCTTGCCATCTTTTCTCTCGGTAATAGTCATTAAACTTATTTTATATATATATATATAGTGTATATATTGTTTATTGAATGGTTAATAATGATTTGCATAAAGAGTATTCATTTCTAATAGTAATAACTATAATTTCTTGATCATGGCTGAAGAATTTTTTTAAAGTATATATCAATTGGTCTTTTTTTTTTTTTTTTTTTCTGAAACTAGAATGGAACTTTAATGAAATCCTCCTCTGCAATCAAGTTTGAGCAGCAGGTTGTTGTGTATCAAGTTATACAAGTTGCCCCATCATTTGTTCTTCTTCCTTGGGATTCTGTGGTTAAACCAAAATATCAGATAATAATGAAAGTAAGCAAAAATGGTCATAAAAAAATTAAAATCTCTGTTCTTCGATTTTTATTATTATTATTTATATGGGTGCTCCATGGAGTCAAAAGACTTCATGGGAGACCCACACTATCCACTAACACAATACCTATCATACATCTCCTTAAATTTATTCACTGTGGGTTCTCAAAACCATCTTTGAGATCATTTGTCAATCCATTCCACTCATTCACCATTCTCCAAATAAAGAACCTGTCTGCACACCTTTACTAACCACACTGTTAGACAACTTCCAAGTGTGATTCCTTGTTTTCCCCTTACTCCTAGTGTATTGAAAATTTTCTTTTGTGTGTCAATCTTATGGAATCTCTTTAATTACTTACCAGCCTGGTTGGCCGAGTGGTTAGCTCTCCAGCCGAAAGGCTGTGGGTTCGAATCCTGCCATGGGCATGGATGTTTGTAATTGTCTGTGAAAATACTAGTGGAGATGGTGGGAGATAGATGCTGTTGGTGTAGATGATGACAGTAGTTGTGGTTGGAAGTAGCTGGTAGAGATAAAGAGTTGGAGTAGTTGCCCTCCCTTGATGAGTCTTTGGACTCCCTGGAGGTGTGACGTAATAATAACTTATAAGTTTCTATCATATCCCCTCTCCATTGCCTGTCAGCTAAACTCTGCAATCCACACCCTCAGGCTATCCTCATAGTGAACATTTCACAGACCTGTCACCAGCTAGGTCATTAATCTCTGAATGCTCTCCACAATGTCCCAGTTTACTAGAAACGCAGGTGACCAAATCTGTGCACAATAGTCAACATGTAGCCAAATCATTGTCTTATAAAGAGGAATAATAACCTCCCTATGTTTAATTGTCAATGTGCTCTTCATTATCATCCAAGTAATCCTCTAGCTATTTTGCCAACTCCTGCAATATGTTCTGAATTTCAAATCTCTATCTGCCATCACCCCCAGATCCCTAGCCTCATCAATTTCCTGTAATCTAGTACCATCAATATGATATGAAGTATGTAATCTTTTACATTACTTTATATTTTACAACATTAAATTGAAAATCATTGTCCTTTGCCCACACTGCCAATTTAAGTCATCCTGCAAGATATCTTTATCACCTTTAACAACCATTGTCCTCCCCAGTTTTGCATCATCAGCAAACAACTGAATATCCACCATCAAATCTTCCACTGTATCATTAATGTACAAATAATGAGTAGTGGTCCTAGTACAGAGCTTTGAGGCATTCTGCTAGTTACCCTCATTCACCTTGATCCCACTCCACCATACACTACGCTTTGGTGTGTATCTATCAGCCACCAACCTCATATCCATTCCTATTTGATCCAGCTTATATAATAATTTTCCATACAGTATTTTGTCAAATGCCTTTGCAAAGTGCAGCAGTATCATGGTGTAACAATTTCCTTATCCAGTTCTGCTGTCAACTTATTATAAAATGTGAATAAATTACTGCAGCAAGACCTACCTTTTCCAAAGCCATGCTGTCCCCTATAAAGTATCATATTCCTATCTATTCGTTCCTGAAATTTATTTTTAACACTTTTCTAATACTTTAACCACCACTCCAGAGATACCAATTGGTCTGTGATTTGCTACTTCTGTCTTGGAAACATCTTTTTGTAATGTATCTATTTTACCCTCTTTCCACTCCAGGCCCACTGCTGTATTCCCATTGATATTTTTCAATATACTGAGTACCTCCAGTTCATCTATTTCAATTCTCACATTAGTCTGTCACGTTAGTAACTGAACTTTTTCTTCTTCTTCTGTCACTTTTCTACCATCAGCACTGAGTAAAGCTATCTTTCCATAATCATTCTTTGTCTTGCTTGCTATGTAGTAAAACACTCCTCTGGATTTAGGTTGGTGTGCTTAGCTAATTTTCTATTGAAATTTGATTTAGCTTTCTTACCATACTAGTTATCCTTCTTGCTTGTGCCTTACACTGCTTATGGGCATGCTGATAACCCTGTTGTTTCTATTCCTTCCCTCAGTGCTTTCTTTTTTTACAGCTCATGTTTTATATTGCTAGTTATCCACTTAATCCCTACTCGGTTTATCCTCCTGACCCTGGGTATGTACTCTGATACTGCCTCACTCAAACAACCCTTGACCACTTCCAATGCACTAATGATATTCATTCCATGTAGTCACTTATGCCATGTTGCTGCTCCAAGTTGCCTTCTAAGTTTGTCATAATCATCTGCTTTGTATTTCCACATAAACTCTTCTTGACTAAATTTCCACATTGAAAAGATTGCATAGTCACTTTCTCCAAACAGAGGTAAAGTTGCTACTGTAGTTATAGATAGATTTTTCTGATGCTATTATCAGATCCAAACTCTCAACTCCTGGTCTGCTCTATTATGTGCTGTTTTAGGTAATTATCTCTTAGTAACTGTATAAATTCCATTTCTGTTTTGCCATGTGCTCTTTCCTTCTTCCAATCTATATCCCTGTAGTTGAAGTCTCCCATGGTAATTGCTTGTCCTGCACTCATTGTGCTTATCTGCTGATGCATGTCATCCATATTTTCTTCTTGGCCTCCAGGTCTATAGCAGCAACTTACAGTGTATTTTTTTCTATTTGCCTCTATCTCATACCACACATACTCAAATGAACCATTTCCCTTAGATCTACATCTTCCTCAATTTCTATTTTTGTTGGTTGAAGTTCTTTAGCTGTCATTAATAATATATTCCTATATTTGCCTTATTTCTTCTGTCTTCTCAGAAAATACAATAACTGTTACATTCTATCCCTGTAACTACATCATTATCTCTGACAACCAGGTCTTGCTGATGCCAGTAATTTTTATTCATGTCAAGCTGACCAATGCCAAAAACTCCTCTCCTGTATTCTTACACTTCGGGCATTTGTGTACATACATTTCAACTTCCCCTTTGGACCCACAGTTACCCTTTACATAATGTCATTACTTGCACATTCAGGTAATTCAAAACCTGGGAAATCTACTCGGCTCTTCACAATCATTCCTTCACTTGTACTGATCTATCTCACAGGTGGCTGTTTCCTCACAGTCATTCCTGTACTCACACTCATTTGTTCCCAGGGGTGGCTAGATACGTGTTCGATTATTCTCTTGCTAATATCTCTAGTTTCTTTTTCTTTTCTAATTTTTTAATTTCTTTTCTTGAATAGTACATGCAGTAAAACCTCGTTTTTATGTTCCCACAATTTATGTTTTCCTGCCATATACGTCATTTTTCTGTTGGTCCCGTCTTAAGGCCTATTCTTATGATTTATTGTTTTCCCACTGTTATGTCCTCACTTCCTTATATTTCCTTCCTACTTTGCTTATAATATTAACCTCGTGTCTATATCGTTATTAATTCCTTAATTCAACACTTTCTGTTATATCCTTAATTGTATCTCATTAATAATGTATGCAGTCTTAACACTTACTTGGGGCCGTTAACAACTTTAAGGATATTGCACGTGGGTAGAAGACAAAGAGATTCCCAATAGACAATGACAATTCCTTTGTTTCAGTGCTGGTTCTCTCTTCGGATTCAGGGAAAATTTATATTATACTGCACCACCCTGAATCCTAGATTTTTGAACAATGAAAAATCAAAGAACCAGAATTTAGCATAGCACACTATCCCTAATTTCTTAAACTATATAAAGTAGTTCAAATCTCATCTCTCTCTAACTTAGTTTGCAGTTGTAGCCTCCCTTATAAATTACTTCCCATTGTGGTTCGATTATTTATGAGCGGTGCAATAGAAAATGAAATCAGGCAAGTCAACTATTGAATCTAAAGAAAACATACACTCTAGTCAGATTACATATCATGAATAAACTTTGGCACATGTTAGCTTCAATATTAATTTCAAAAAAAGAACATAATTATCTAACCCTTCTTACTCTCTCTTAGCATGTATAAATATCAGTACAGTTCAAACATCCTATCAAAGGTAAATCATAAGCTGAAACTCCACAATACTAAAGGTTATTCATTCATAGACATTAAGTTAACCCTAATTTCTTCATTCATGTCTCAGAGTTACACTGCCCTCTTAAACTATATCTCTAAAGTCCTTGTATAAAATCACAACCTTCTAAACTTAATGTCCAACTAAAAATTACAGTCTTTCTTTCTTTATACATTCTCTAAACAGATTAAAGTTTCTACTTTACCAGTTGCTGAGGAACCATTAGAACATCACACATATCTCGATTTAACATCATCTCCAGGTCCACTTTTCGTTCTGCTTGGTCTGCATTACTCCACTGAATGATCCGGACTGGATATATCTTTGGCGATGAAGACGCCTGCTCGCTGTTCACTGGTCATCAGGCTCGGAAAGGCTTAGCTGTCTCTGCAGTAAACAGGAACTCAGCTCTTCTGGGCAAATCCTTAACCGGCGATTTCCCAAGGATTTCTTTGCATTCTCCCACGATCTCTGCTTCTACAATCCCTCCAAGGAACGGGGACCAACATCGACAAGCGAAGAGGACGACAAAAAGCAAGCCAAAAAAGCGCTGAGCTGGCGCTGCTTTGCTTTTTAAATCCCGCACCCAACACTTCTTACTACGTCATCAAATTTCTCCCTCTTTGCGCAAATCACATCACCTTACATCTTCCAGCACCTAGCGCCACAATCTCCCCTAGCATGCTCTTCGGTGGTGGTGGGTGGGGGATCACGTGCTTTCCTTCCACAGTGCACGTGTACTTGGCGTACGTGTTTTGCTCTCGGCTATCGGTACTTAATCTGATTAGCCTTCACTCAGTAATATACAAGTATTTATACAAATTTAGCAAAGTTTAAACAATGGACTATTCACAGTAAATACATTACAACACTATGGAGAAATAAAAGGATTCTTAAATTATTAACGTTTCTGGTAATTTACAAGCAATTTTATCTGCCTGATATATCAGTATATGCCAGAATGTAAGATGCATGTTAAGTTCTGAAGAAAATATAAATTAATACAATTTCAGTTTCATTCAGAACTTAACACCACCATTAATAACTTGATGTGGACGTTAATTCCCGTGACTTGCAGTTTTTTCTCGGGTGGCAACACTGATTTTAGAATCAATTTCCTCTCATTCAAATTGATTTCTGTGGAAATCTGCAAATTTCTGTTTCCAGGTGGCATTGCTTTTGGCTGTAGTTTCGTTTCCGCCATCACGGTGACTTGCACTCTTGCGGTAGTGATGAGCAATACCATGATTTTTCAATTACAGTACGAATTGTTATTGCAGAATTTCTGATATGTAATTTAGCATGTGATAGTTGCTTTCAAGTTGTGGTGGTGGATGATCGATGCTAGTAACGTGGAGAAAAAAGACAGAAAATATATTTCGGTAGAAGAAAAGATGGCAATTCTGCAACATGTAGATTGGCATGCTAGAACATGTGTGCAATTAGCAAAAGATCTTGGATTCTCCGTGTCCACTTTGAACACGATAGTAAAAAACAGGTCAAGCATTGAACTCAATGCAAAGCAGTCTGTCCCTATGTCAAAAAAACGAAAATATATCTGGACATTGACATACGATGAATTGAATAAACTTGTGGCGGAGTGGTTTGTTTCTACGAGAATGTCGGGTATTCCAGTCGATGGCACTATACTCCGAGCAAAAGCCCTTGGATTTGCTGTGAGGTTGGGGATTAATGGTTTTACTGCGCAAATGAATGGATTGATTGTTTCAAGACTCGTCACAATATTGTGTATAATCAAGTGTGTGGAGAAAGTAATAATGTTGCAGGGGAAACTGTAAACCAGTGGAAACATGAAATAAAGACTATTATTCAGGACTACGAACCGAAAAATATTTTCAATGTTGATAAAACTGTGCTCTTTTAATAACATTCTGCCAAGTAAAACGTGTTTTAAAGGAGAGAAGTGTCACGGTGGAAAACTCAGCACGCAGAGGATAACTGTTTTGCTCATGGTCAATGCTGATGGATCAGAAAAATTACCTCCACTGATAATTGGTAAATTTAAAAAGCCAAGGTGTTTTAAGAATGTGAAAAATCTGCCTACTAAGTAGGATGTCAACAGCACAGCATGGATGACCAGCAGCATCTTCACATCCACCATGCATGCTCTGGATGCTAAAATGGGGATAAATCACCCTAAAATACTACAAGACAGATGTCCTACACACCCTGATGATCTGCAGCTCAGAAACAGATTAGTGTTCTTTCCCCCTAATTGTACAAGTGAGCTTCAACCATTAGATCTGGGCATCATCCATGCATTTAAATGAAAATATAGAAAAATGCTTGTTGAAAAAGCTGTGTTTATGTATAATCATGGTATGGACCCAAAACAAATGACCATATCAATCCTTGATGCCATGCATTATTTGGCCAACGGTTGCATGTTACTCCTGAAACCATACCCAACTGTTTCCGGAAGGCAGGAGTTACATTTGTGGACGAGGAGGAAGAAGATATGTCAGAACCCAACAGTTGGTATGTGATGGATGAGTCTTCCTAATTTCAAGACTATGTTGATGCTAGTGTGATCACATCAATGGTACCAAGTGTAGAAGACATCCTTTCCAACCACCTTGGTGAAGAAGAAAAGGAAGAAGTGGGTGAAGAAGACTGTGATCAAGAACCTACCATCTCTACTAGTAAAGAAACAATGGAAGCTATCTCTGTTTTGAGGTGGTATATTGCAAGTGCATCAGGAGATGATGGGGCATTTAATGCCTTATACACTGTGGAGAGGCAAGTGTAACTTATGCAGAAAAAGCAAAAACAATTAAAGATTTTTTAAAATAGATAATTGTAAGTAATTGTAAATTCATTTATTTTCAGTCATTAAATTTTGTAATCTAGTATGTAGAGTCACATACTAGCAGTAAGTCATCTTTTAGCCTTTTTTTTTATGTTTTTTCTACATTTCCTGTATTTACACTTTTTTCATTAGTCTCCTGGAAAGTTGTAAAAAAGGGGTTTTACTGTACTAAGAAAGTTATTTTTTTTTTAAATTTATTTCCAAAAATGTGCATCATACAGTAACCCAGTTATACCCATACCACTTTTTACCAAAAAAATGTAACTTTTTTTTTCACCTTTTTGCTATGCCAGGTATGCAATGAAAGTCAAAATTTGATATTTTAATCATGGATATATTTTATGTAACACATGCCTCCCCCCCCCCCCCCACATACACACAAACAAAATGATAAAGATATCTGAAGTGTTTTTTCCTCCTGTAATAGGCACTAAAGACTTAACCATAAGTTGTTTGCCAGTGCTGACATTTATCAACTTCTAATAGATGATGATAAAGAAACATGAAAAAATCATTGTGGTGAAATTGGTCATAATCTGACATACTTCATGATAGTTTATTAGCAATAGACATTGACTTTATAATAATGTCACACAAACATGTCGATTTGGTTGGCTTAGTAGTTAGCATTTCTGCTCTAGCCAAAAGGCTGCAGGTTCGAATCCTGCCATTGGCATGGATGTTTGTGATTGTCTGTGAAAATACTGCTAGTGGTGGTGGACAGTAGATGGCATTAGTGTAGATCAGGGTTTCCCAAACTTTTACTATGACGGGGACCCTTCACGAATCCTGAAATTTTAACAGAACACCTTGTTTAGAGTCGAGTATCATCGATCTCTTATTCAATGTAAAGCTAAGCGCATACTATTGCGAAGCAGGCTGTATTGCATCGCAAAAATGAGACAGTGCACACTACAGGCATGCCGGGCCATATCACATCGCATTGATATGTGTCTTCCATATTCTTGGGATTTTTAGACTGTCATTATTGTTAAGATTAGGGTGGCTGATAAGAATCTCATAGGCCTCCTTAAATTTATGTTCATACCATGTTTTGGTGTGATGTAAACAACAGGTGCTTTTCCAGTCAATTCTGTGTAAAGTGTTCCGGGCATGATCAGAAAGACCAGCTTGACCATAGTTATTATATTTACTGTGTCATTTATGTTCCTTTTTTCTGGTAGGAATTGTGCATCCTGTTTCCCCTATATAGGGCAAATTACATTTGCAATGAATATGGTATACTCCAGGGTGGGCCAGTGGAGGGAATGGATCCTTGGATGAGTCGAGTAAGTTCTTTAAATTTGCAGGAGGTTTAAAGATGGCTTTAAGGTTGTATTTTTGTAGTGTTCTGTTTATTTTGTCTGATATCCCTTTAATGTATTGCATGGTTACAGTTTTAATGTAGTCTTGTTTATTTTTAAGTGAAGTCTTGTATATTGAATTTTGTTGATAGTATTTTGGCTGTAACTATTTTTAGGAAGTTATTGTTAGGAACGTTTCTAGATACACTTGTGCATGTCATCTTTCTGGCAGTCTTTCCTTCACTGTTTACCGGAAATATACAAAACTGGCCAATATATACACAAAACCTCCTACACTTAAAAACAAGGCTTTGAAGATTTGCTCCAATGAACAAACACTTAAAGATGAATTAAAAGTTATCAACAATACCTTCCAAAAATGATTATAGCCAAAATACTATCAATAAAATTCTGTACAAGACCCACTTAAAAACAAAAATAAACAAGAATAAACATACACACATAACCACAGTAATAAGGCTTTTTAATAAGTAAATATTTCATCTTCCTAAGTATCATCAGTACAGTTAATTCAAACAATACTTGGAATCACATACAGTTAAGGTGCATTCTTACAATGGAATCCCACTATGCATGCAGTAGCCAGTTATAGAATTAAAATAAATCTGGAAAAAAAAAAAAAGATTGCATTCAAATGAGATAACATATAAAATTATTTTACACAATTTAGGATGACAATTTCTCAGACTTTTGGGATAGTAAGAACATCATTACAGTTCAAATTGGGACTGTGATGTAGGGCTTCAGCACTTACTTTATATAAATGTTCATAAGGCATATTCCGGTAATTGGACCACATTTTTTTATTAAGCTAAAAGCACAATAAAGAAATAAAACCCGACAAGTTTCGTAAGTTGTTTGATTTACATCTTCAGAAAAAGATAACTGAAAGTTAAAACAACAAAAACAAGAAATTAATAGTTCATACTATACAGTTGTAGCCGTCTGACTGTTTATAAAATTAAAAAATCAGAATGCAGATTCAAAGCAGTGCTAAGTTTAAACAATGCTGGATGATGGCACATTCTGTTGTTCACGATCATAAAGTCTGAGGTATATATTTTATCAAAGCTGACCAAACTTGGTGTAGAATTAAGCCTTAGTTTTTATTGCATTGTGTTGGAATTCTAAGCATGTTTGCAGCTTCTTTAAATTTCCTTATGTAACAGTTTTTTTCTGTATTAGACATGTTTGTTTTCTGCCAGAGTTTGTTGTGGGCGATGAAAATGGTATGGAAAGCTAGACCTGATTTGTGTTCTCTTCTGCTTCGTACATCCTTTTTTGTGTTCGTTTATGCGTATTTCCTCAGATCTTCCTGTCTGTCCTACATAGCAGATGACGCAAGAACAATAAATTTTATAAACACCTGGTTTTTTTAAAGGATGATGTGGAGGTTTCGGGGAATATAGAAATCTTGAAATTTTTTCCAGTGGCAGAAAGGCTACTTTGGTGTTATGTTTGTTTAGTAATTTAGCCATCTTGTCTGTAACATTCTTGATATATGGAAGCGTGATAGCTTTTTTGAAATCTTGTTTCTTGAGGATGCTTGTAGGAGGTGTGTGGAGGATTTTTTGATAGTCTTGGGTTCATAAACATTTTTTTTTGAGGATCTGTGTTAAATATTCCAATTCTTCATTTCTCTGTTTTTCTGTGCTGGAAATGTTATAAGCTCTGTCCCTCAGGGTTTTTATTAGACCTATTTTTTGCGAAGGGTGGTGGTGTGAGGCTGCATTAAGAAATCTTCCTTTATTGGTGTGTTTTCTATATATTGAGAAAGAAAGTTTATTATCTTTTTCATTGACTTCTAATAGGATATCAAGAAAAGGAAGTTTTCTAAGTTCATCTTGTTCTAAAGTAAATTTTATATTCTTATGTGAATTATTCAGGTAATTTTTGAAAGCAATGAGTTCATCTGTTTTCCTTTATCGTCTACATAGCGTAGCCAAATTTTTGGTTTTTTATGATAATTGATTAAAGCATTAATTTCAAAATTTTCCATAAATAGGTTAGCTAAAGACAGAGAGAGGGAAGAGTCCATAGCCAATTCTTCTTTTTGTTCCCAAAATTTGTCTTGATACATGAAAAAAGTATTATTTATGCAATGTTTATAAAGATCTACGATGTCCGGAGGAAAGAGGTCTTCAAGGAGATTCACAGTTTCGTTTCTTGGAATATTTGTAAATAGGCTGATAACATCCAAACTTGCTAAGATGTCTGAAGGTACAATGTAAATATCTTTTACCTTCTCAATAAAATGTGCACTGTTCATAAATTCTTCATAAATTCACTGACCATAAATTCTTGGAACTAATGGGTGTTTTGATTGTAGAGTTCTTTTAAGTTCTTCATTCCATTTAGGCATCTTCTTAATTAGATCACTGGTTTTATTGTCAGCATGTCATGTGGGTTCTCTGTCTAAAGGTCTATAGGTATTAGAATCTTCAAGAAGAGTTTTCATTTTATTGTTATAATCTTCAGAGTCCAAAACTACTGTTGCATTCCATTTATCTGCTTTGATTATAACGATATTTTTGTCTGATTTTAGTTCTTTGAGGGATGTGTATTCCGTATATAGGGAAGGATCCTTTGAGGTAATTTGCTTTGCAATAGTAAAGCTGTGTTCTGTATGTGGATGAGATCTGAATGGCAAAGAAATGGAGCTAGCTGAGGAATTAGATAAGTACCAGATCGACATAATAGGGGTGCGGGTGCCTGAAACAAAAAAGAGAAAAACTGGTGAGATCTTTCTGAGCAATAAATACAAAATGTTATATTCAGGCAATGACAATCAAGGAAAAGAAGGAGTAGCCATAGTATTCAACACAAAATACGAGGCTAATCTTCTTGAATGGCAGGCAGTCTCAAGTAGACTGATGTGGGCTAATATCAGAATGGGAAATTGGACAATGAGACTTATTTGTGCCTATGGTCCCGCAGAAGGTTCTACTAAGTAGAAGTGGAGGAATTTTTTGATGCTTTAGAAAAAGCAACTGACACAATGAAAAAGGAAAAGTTGGTCCTTGTTGGGGATCTAAATAACAGAGTAGGAAATGATTGTCAGACATACAAAAATATTTTGGGAAAATTTGGAGAAAAGAGCAAAGCTAATAATAATGGCAATTACCTGTTGGATTTCTGCTCAGGACATGAACTGGTTATTACTAACACCATGTTTCAACATAAAAATGTACACAAATTCACATGGAGAGAAGAGGCAAGGAATAAGAAAAGTTTCATTGACTATGTTATTGTTGATAGTGATGTTTTCTCTCTGGTGCAGGACACCAGTGTACAGAGGATTTGAAATTGGAAGTGATCACTATTTAGTCTTTAGCAGGATAAAATTGAATTTCATATTGAAAAGAATAACATGTAAGAAAGTTTTAAAGCGAATAAAAGTTGAGCAGCTCTCAGATGTGAACTGTAGACTAAAATACACAAAGATTAAAGAAAAAATGAAAGAGATTGAGAACAGGAATCAAACCTTGGAGATTCAATGGCAAACTCTGAAGAAAACATTCATTCTGCCAGAGAGGCATGTGGTGAGGTTGTCTGCAAGGTTAGAAAAATCAGAACTCCATGGTGGACACAGGAAGTTAAAGAGGCAGTGAAGGAAAAGAATAAAGCATATCAAAAGTTCCTGTCAAATAAGTTAGCTTGTGCTCTTAGAGAATACAGAGACAAATGCAAGAATGCTAAACACTGTGTGTAAAACTAGCTAAACAAAAGTCATGGGAGGACTTTGGCAAGAATATAGACAATAAATATCAAGAAGGTGGAAAATATTCTGGAGGTTGTTGAAGAAGCTTAGGAATGGAGGAACAAGTGCTGTAAAAGGAGTTAGAGATAATAAAGGTGAGATGAAAACGGGAGAAAAAGATATCCTTGAAGTATGGAGTAATTACTTTGAAAAATTGCTAAATGAAACAAGCAGTGATAGCACAGTGGTAAAAAACACTCAACAGGCATACAGTCAGGAATACACATTCATTCTTGAAGTAGAAAGAGCCATCAAAGGCTTGATATGTGGAAAGGCAGCAGGAGTAGATGATATTCGATTAGAAATGCTGAGGTATAGTGGTATAAAAGTCTTACAGTGGCTTCACTGCATAGTTCAGAAAGCCAGGACAGAGGGACGAATTCCCGATGATTTGAGTAGAGCTCTAATAGTACCCATATATAAAAAGGGAAATAAAACTGAATGTGAGAATTACAGAGGCATTTCCCTACCGAGTGTTCCTGGCAAGATCTATGGAAGCATACTTGAGAAACGGTTGAGAAGAATTGTGGAAGAGAAGCTTGGTGAAGAACAAGCTGGATTCAGGCCAAATAGAGGCTGTGAGGATCAGATTTTCACTTTATGACAGATAGTTGATAAAACATGGGAATATAACAAAGATCTGTATTTAAAATGGAGATGTTAATGTCGATCTGGAAAAGGCATATGACAAGGTGCCAAGAGAAAAGCTATTCAATACGCTACAGTTATATGGTGTCAATGATGCATTATATCAAGCAATACTTAGTCTTTATTTGAGTTGCAAGTCAGCAGTTAGAATTGAAGGAAGTACAGGAAGATGGTTTAATGTTAAATCTGGTGTGAGACAAGGATGTACATTATCCCCTCTGTTATTCATTATCTATATGGATCGCATTATGAAAAAAAGTGGTATTAAACATGATATCAGAATTGGAGATGTTAATGTCAGCACTTTGCTTTATGTGGACGATGTTATACTTCTAAATAAATCTGCGCAAGTTTGCAAGATTCCCTGACTAAATTGAATAACCGTTGTAAAAGATATGGTATGAAGGTCAGCATTATAAAGACATGGACAATGGAAATAGGTAGAATCGTTGAAAATGTCAACTGTGTTGTGAACAGGGAACCTATGGAACAAATAAAACATTTCAACTACTTCGGCACGATTTTTAATGAAGATGTTAAATTAAATATGGAAATAGACAACAGAATTAACAAATCTGGTATGGTACGTAGTCAATTGAATAATTCATATGGAATAAGAGGGAAATTAGTCAGAACACTAAATTCGCTGTATACAAGACAGTGTTCAAACCAGTTTTAAGTTATGGATCTGAGAGCTGGGTCAGAAGTAAAACACTTGACCAAAGACTAGAGACCACAGATATGAGAGTCCTGAGAAAGATTAGAGGCATGAACAGATGTCATCAATGGCAATATCATATTAAAAATGAGGATATTACGAAACAACTTGACGTTGTTAGCATCCAGGAATGCATTAGCAGAGCTAATCTCAGGTGGTATGGTCACTTAAACAGAATGGGCGAGGAAAGATTAGAAAAACAATTGTTCTCTGCCAGGTTGGCAGGAAAAAGATGACCCGGAAGAAGACCAAGTTATAGGAGGATTAATACGGCACAAAGTGCCTTATATGATAGAAATATAAGATCTGATAATGTTGGAGTCTTGACAAATAACAGACTGATTTGAAGGAAAATTGTAGATAGTAAGTTAGTAATGATGTAAATTTTTCATGTAGTACTATCATATCCTGTACACCCCTTGAGGGTACATGTCAGGAATTTGATGATGATGAGAATATAAAATTTACTTTAGAACAAGAAGAACTTAGAAAACTTCCTTTTCTTGACATCCTATTAGAAGTCAATGAAAAAGATAATAAACTTTCTTTCTCAATATACAGAAAACCCACCAACCCAGGAAGATTTTGTAATGCGGCTTACACCACCACCACCACCCTTTGCAAAAAATAGGTCTAATAAAAACCCTGAGGGGACAGAGCTTATATTTCCAGCACAGAAAGACAGAGAAATGAAGAATTGGAATATTTAACACAGATCCTCAAAAAAAAAAATGTTTATGAACCCAAGACTATCAAAAAAATCCTCCACACCCCTCTTACAAGCATCCCACAGAAACAAGATTTCAAAAATGCCATCACGCTTCCATATATCAAGAATGTTACAGACAAGATGGCTAAATTACTAAACAAACATAACACCAAAGTAGCCTTTCTGCGGTTGGAAAAAATTTTGAGATTTCTATATCCCCCGAAACCTCCACATCATCCTTTAAAAAAAAACTGGTGTTTATAAAATTTATTGTTCTTGCGTCATCTGCTGTGTACGACAGACAGGAAGATCTGGGGAAATACACAAAAAAGGATGTTCAAAACAGAAAAGAACAAAATCAGGTCTAGCTTTCCATACCACTTCCACTGCCCACAATGTACTCTGGCAGAAAACAAACATGTCTTATATAGAAAAAAACTATTACATAAGGAAATTTAAAGAAACTGCAAACATGCTTAGAATTCCAACACAATGCAATAAAAACCAAGACTTAATTCTGCACCAAGTTTGGTCAGCTTTAATAAAAAATATTCCTCAGGCAGACATCGGACTTTATGATCGTGAACAACAGAATGTGCCATCATCCAGCATTGTTTAAACTTAGCACTGCTTTGAATCTGCATTCTGATTTTTTAATTTTATAAACAGTCAGACGGCTACAACTGTATAGTATGAACTATTAATTTCTTGTTTTTGTTGTTTTAATTTTCAGTTACCTTTTACCACTGAAGATGTAAGTCAAACAACTTACGAAACTTGTCGGGTTTTATTTCTTTATTGTGCTTTTAGCTTAATAAAAAAATGTGGTCCAATTACCAGAATATGCCTTATGAACTTCTAAACCACAGAAACCCCCACTTGCAAATAAATGTTCATGTTTTTCATTGGCAAAAGACCGAACTTCATAGATCTTTATATAAACATGAATGTTTATATAAAGAAAGTGCTGAAGCCCTACATCACAGACCCAAACTGAACCTTAATGACGTTCTTACTATCCCTGAAGTCTGGTAAATTGTCATCCTAAATTGTGTAAAATAATTTTATACATGTTATCTCATTTTAATGTACTTTTTTTTTTTCTGATTTATTTTAATTTAATTCTATAACACACTACTGCACGCATAGAGGGATTCTATCGAAGCATGCACCCTAACTATATGTGATTCCTAGTATTGTTTGAATTAACTGTACTGTCCTCTGATACTTAGGACGAAATATTTACTTATTAAAAAATCTTATTACTGTGGTTACGTATGTATGTTTAGTCATGAATGATCCACAGATTTCATTATACAACAAAAATAAACAATACTACATTTAAACTGTAACCATGCCATACATTAAAGGGATATCAGACAAAATAAACATAATACTACAAAACTACAACCTTAAAGTCACCTTTAAACCTCCTGGAAAATTAAAGAACTTACTCAACTCATCCAAGGATCCACTCCCTCCACTGGCCAACCCTGGAGTATACCATATTTGTTGCACCTGTAATTTGCCCTATATGGGGGAAACAGGATGCACAATTCCTATCAGAAAAAAGGAACATAAATGATACATTAAATATAATAACTATGGTCAAGCTGGTCTTTCTGATCATGCCCTGAACACTTTACATAGAATTGACTGATAAAAGGACCTGTTGTTTACGTCACACCAAAACATGGTACAAACGTAAATTTAAGGAGGCCTGTGAGATTCTTATCAATCACCCTAATCTTAATAATAATGATGTTCTAAATATCTAGACCATATGGAAGGCACATATTCTACCCACTTAACCATTCTTCCTAAGAATTAATTTTAAATAGAACCATAGGTAATCCAGGATTCTAAATCTAATATAACAATTGTCATGTTAAATTAGGACATCATTTTCACCGTAAGAAAATTATCTATATGAAAGAAAGTTTCTCTGATGTTGTCTTAAATAGAATATAGCTTTGATGTAGTTAATTTATTTTATTTCATGTATTTATTGTAATTTTATTTTATTTTCATTAGAGGTCAGGCTAGTAAATTAACAGTTGATCATATCATTGTCTCTTCAGCATACTATGTGAAATGTAATTTAGCCTCTCTGTATATATATATATATATATATGTATTCTCCAGATGATGACCTTAATATGAAGATCAAAATGTTGGGAAATTAAAATACTTATTTATAAAGAGTCCATAATTTGTGTAAAATGAATATTCATATAGTGGTTAAAAGTTCTATGAGTATAATGAAAATAAACTTTCAACTTCTATGAGTATACCTCTAAGTCAGGGGTCTTCAATGCATGGCCCGCAGGCCACCTGTGCACAGTGGAGCTCTTAGCCATGGTCTGCCAGCCATTATGAAAAATTAACTACTTAACATTAAAACGCGATTAAATAAAAAATAATTTCAATGAAGCCTGCAGGCCACTAAGCTATACTGCAGTATTTAGAATTGTAAGATGCTTTCCAGATTCACAAGGAACGCTGTGCATTTGATATTTTATATCAAATGCTATTTTAATCCTATAAAAATAAATATTAAATAGACATGCTTCTTCAGCCATCTACCAGCACCAAGTGATACTTAAGTACTAACGTCGCAGATAGATGGCTGAAGCGGTAGTTAGTTCGAGTGTGCTGTCTATTGCCTTCCAGATACATCTCGAAGGTTCTCGATATAAATATAAGATACATATAAATACAAGAGGATCTCATCCACAGTCAGTCAGTCGTGAACAGTGATATTTGTGTATAAGCGCATGCAGGTTTGTCATGTCAGCCATAGCCTATTCTGGTTTTATATTGCCCGACATTTTTCATTAGTGTGAGGCATATTCAGTGGATAATAACCATTACACGGCCATTTTGGATCATTTTTTGGGTTCACCTTTCATCACTATGATGTCTACGAGTAAAAAAGAATAAATCAAGTTATTCTTGTCGGGTTTTTAATGAACAGTGGACCAATTTGTACTTTTTTGTGCCGATTGACGATAAGCCAGTGTTTTTAATTTGTCGTGAGTCAGTGTCAGTATCAAAAGAATACAATATAAATCGACACTATGAGACAAAGCATGCATCCAATTTTGATCACCTTCAAGGGCAGCTTCGTGCGGACAAAGTGAACCGTCTCCAAATTGATTTTAAATGCCTGAGAATACATTTAAAAGGGGAAGGGAAGAAAGTGAAACGTGCGTCAAAGTAAGTTATGTAATAACTCAAAAAATTGTTAAAAAATCAAAAGCCTTCTTGGACGGTGAGTTTGTGAAAGAGTGTCTCATCGCTTCTGGGGAAATTCTGTGCCCAAATAATAAGGAAGTGTTTAAAAAACCGAGTTTGTCTGGGGTAACTGTAGCACGACGTGTCGAAGAACTTGCCAATGACATTGAAAGAACTTTAAAATAACGGTTGTCTGAATTTACGTCATATTCACTTGCTTTAGATATGAAGGATACAGCACAACTGGCTATCTTTGTCCATGGCATTGATCAACAATTCAATGACAGAAGAGCTGCTAGCGCTCGTACCTATGAAGGGAACAACGAAAGGCACTGATATTCTTGAAGTCCCAAGAAAACGCTCCAGTGTTTGACCTCAGCTTAACCAACCTCAAGTGTGCGGTAACTGATGGTGCCCCTGCTATGGTGGGAAAGAATGAAGGGTATGTTGCACTGCTACAGAAAGAACCGGAACTAGAAGGAAAAGATTTTGTCCATTGCCACTGTTTAATCCACCAGGAGAATTTGTGCATGAAAACTATTGGATTTGAGAATGTCATGAAAGTTATTGTGACTGACACCAACATTATTAGAACAAGAGGATTGAATCATCGTCAATTCCAAGATTTTTCGACCCAAGAGTGCAAAGCTGATCACAGCGATGTGGTTTATTATAGTGATGTGCATTGGTTGAGCAGAGGAAAGGTTCTTAAAAGAGTCTTTGTCTTAAGGAGCAAAATACAGCAGTTCATGCAAACCAAGGGGAATCTGATTGCGGAATTTAACAATCCGAAGAGGATGACAGACTCTGCCTTTGTGACCAACATCTTGTTGCATATGAATGACCTAAATATGCAGCTACAATCCAAAGATCAACTGGTGTACACTCTGTTTGATCACATCAAAGCTTTTGTGGCCAAGCTCAAACTTTGGGAGGCACAACTCGCAAAAAAAGACTTAACTCATTTTCAGCTTCTCGCTGAGTCCAACTGTTCATCTCTTGATGAATGCACTACAAAATTAGCTGTGTTGCGAAGTGAGTTCGAAGAGAGATTTGGTGATTTTCGTAACCGGCAGTCTTCTTTAGATTTATTTTCAATTCCATTCAGTGTCAGTATTGCCAAAATGCCAGGCTCAGTAGAAATGGAGCTGCTTGAACTCCAAAACAACTCTTCTTTAAGAGAAAAATTATTCAATGTTCCCTTGCTTACATTTTACAAAGACTACATTTCTGTGAATGCATTCCCTAATCTTTGCTGGCATTCTTTGAAGATGTACGCTTTGTTAGGAAGCACATACTTATGTGAACAGTTCTTCTCCAGAATGAAGCATGTGAAGTCCAAGACAAGAACTCAGATTAAGGACCAACATCTCGAGAATACTCTGCGCATAGCGATTTCCAACATTGAAGCCAACATCGACAAGCTGGTCAAGGAAAAGCATAAAGCTGAGTTTGTTTATTTTTATAGGATTTTATGTAAAGTATCAATGCACAGCGTTCCTTGTAAATCTGGTATCTTACAATTCTAAATACTGCAGTATAGCTTAGTAGCTCACAGGCTTCATTGAAATTTTTAATGCGGGCCGCACTGTCTGAAAGGTTGAAGACCCCTGCTCTAAGTAGATTTTTTTTGGACATTTAGTCTAGATTAGGATCCATGAAAGGAAATTTTGTTACTGTTCCTTCCACATTGTCAGATTTAAAATACATTATCTTCAAATCTGAACCAGATATCTGATTTTATATATGCCCAACTTAGTTGCAGACTTGTCCATAAAGAAATTTGGTAAGGGAAGATAGCGATATCTGCAAGGATGCTCTTTCAGTTTATTCATAATAGTTACCTTTATGGTCAGTAGCATGTATTCAAAATCAAAGAATGACAATTTTTTTTTTTTTTTTTGTGTGTGTGTGTGTGTGGGGGGGGTTATATGATTATATTTCATCTGATAAAAAGAAAACAAAATTAAGCTAACATGCATATTACGTAAGAAGCTTTATCAGTTCGTTGCTGTTATTTTTACAGGCTGTTGGTGGTACTGGATTTTATACTTGGAGCTCAAGCAATTCTACAGTTAAAGTAAATACCTCAGGTGACCATTTAAGTCAGCAAGCAGTAATTCATGTAAATAATCAAGGAAATTTTAATATTTTAGTTCAAGATTTACATAATCCTTCATTGGCCCAGTCAGGACAGGTAAGAGTTTTGTTTTTTGGATTGTATGTATCAATAAAGCTAAATATGACATCATCTGTTTTGAGTTTCCATGTATAATATTAATATATGAACATATCATTAGAAAGGTGATCTTCAAGTAATCAAGAGTGCATAAAAGTGAATTTGTAAGTTTTGACCAAGTGAAAACTGTGTGGTTCTGAAGCTGTGGCTGCTTTCAGCAGAGAAGTTGCCTCAATACTACTGAACCTACTCTCATATGATTATATTATATACAGGATAGGGAGTAATGTGTTATCTCCTGTTTTATTATAATATATTTTAGTTTGCATTATCTTTATATGCAGGTTGGATCTTTTTGAATCATCATCAGAAAATATCATGGACTTACAAGAGTTAGGCAGTGCTGTAGAACATCTTCTAGTGAAAATATTCCTTGTTAGCTTTAAGTTCATTATTGAGTTGATATTTAGTGAATTTAGTTTATATGGAATGAGTCATTTAAGGTTCCTACTGGCATTTGTTTTCAAATTGTGTGACTCATGAAGGAAGCCTTCAGACTTTAGTTGAAACTTTGATTTTAATTTTAAAAAAAAAGTCATATTTTCTGAACTGCATTTAGGAGGTTTGTCTGTGAGACCCATAAAGTATTTTTAGCTTCACTTTGTCATTATCTACAATAACCTGAATGATCATTGTGAATGATCATCAGAGAAAAAACTGACATCATGCCAACAGAATGTCACATAGTATGGTGTGAGAGTCTGATATAGTTCCGAATTATTATTATTTTTATTTTATTGCATGGACACCTCCATGGAGTCCAAGGACTTATAAAGAGGAATAACAACTTCCTTATCTCTACTTGTGTGTTCTTCAATAGCCAAGTGATCTTATGAGCTACCTTAGCACTATAAACTTTAACCCCCCCCCCCATCTCTAGTTTCATCTATTTCCTGGATTACAGTTCCATCAATGTGGTACACAGCTTGTAATCTATTTATCCCAAAATGCATAACTTTACATTTCTCCCCATTAAACTGATACCCATTAGGAGGTTTGTAATTGATTTCCATTAGGAGTCAGTATGCTGCTTAATTAACTCATCATGCGAGCTCTCCACATAGTCTTGATTAACTATTACTCTACCTAATTTTGCATCATCAGCAAACAACTGACTATTTCCTATATCGTTTATGTATAAATTAAACAGTAATGGTTCCAGCACTGAACCTTGCAGCACACCACTAGTCACTTGTTTTCACTTTGGTTCTGTCCCTCCATATACCACTTTTTGGTATTTGTCCAAGTTACCATGGATGCGAAGTGCATATTACAATTTTAATATGCACTTCGCATCTATTGTAACTTGGACATATGTATATATATGTCCTGGCCGGTAGCGTGGTTAAGTTTAGTATTCTGTCAAATGCCTTTGCAAAATCCAGCAGAATCATCATGTAGCCATTTCTTTTATCCAACTGAGCTGCTACTCTATTATAAAAAGTTAGTAAATTACTAAGATGTTTCAGATTCTCCCTCAATTGGCAGTCAGAGGCAACTGGCAATACCTCTGACTAGGCTCTTTAAGTCTCAGTTCTGGTAGAGTTTCTAAGGGAGTGGAAAGAGGGCAAAATAATTCCCTTGCATAAGGGAGATTCTATGACTGCAGTATTTATTTATTTTTCTAGTACTTTTACCACCATGCCTGAGATACTAATTGTCTATAATTTGCTACTGCAGTCTTAGTCTGCACGGTTAGCCTAGTGGCTATGCACTTTGCAACCATATGCCTGGGAAAGGAGTGTCCTAGTTCAATTCCCATTGACAATGTGAGGAGCTTAAGGATCTTCCTCAGCCATAGCCAAGTTAGCTGGTCTTGGGTGTGAACAGAAGGGTTCCCTCCCCCCAGTTTATCAGGGGGTTTTCATCCTGCAAGCATGCAAATTGGCCCTGTGAACACACATGCTACAGTCATAGGATATAGTACTTAATCCCTTATTAGAAGGACTCAACCAGTCCTAAGGGGTGGTTGAGGAATGGGGGAATCCCACATGAATAAAAAAATAAATAAATACTGCAGTCTTAGAATCTCCCTTATGCAAGGGAATTATTTTGCCCTCTTTCCACTCATTTACAAACTCTATGAGGTGTATGGAGAGGTAGCACCTTGGTATCGATGTCAGCTGCTGATCTCAGGGTCAGGATGTTGGGCTCTGGTCCTCACATACTCAACTCTCACTTATGGCTCCAAGAAGTTGGTAATGCACATCAGCGGCCACACCCCAGTAAACCGCCTCAGCTGGCGGACTAAACTAAGTGAGGGTATCAGCAATATAGAATGCTGTAAATAGGGAATGTCACCCTTTATGTGCACGAAGTCTGGAATGGCCAAGATGGCAGAAGAATCAACACTGACTGATCAAGAGCATGACAGCAAGATGTGCGGCACATCGAGGGCACACTCCTGGCATCTAAGGGACTTGTGGCCAGCCGTCGTGGAAGCGATCGGAGCCTCACCACGTATTTATCCATTGTCAACCATGAAACACACCATGTCACAATATGAAGTTAGAGATGTGGTTGAGACCCCTGCAACCATCAGCTCTTATAGCTACAGGGAAAAAGAGCTTGAAACTGGGAATTGTAAGACAAGAACTACTAAGATAGTGTATGAAAATAATATCCCAAACCCTCCAGGGAGGATATTCTCAGATGTCCCTTGTCTGAAAACCAGGAGCAATCTCTTGAAAATAGTAACATGGAATGCCAGAACACTCTACGAGGCAGGCAAATTAGATAACCTACTCCAGGAATTAGAACTGATGAAGGCCGATATTGCAGGTATCAGTGAAGTGAGGTGGACAGATACAGGCATAATAATGAGAAAAAATCACTCTATAATCTACTCTGGCAGTTACTTACACCTTAATGGAGTAGCGCTTGTCCTAAGTAATAGAATTGCAAAATCTCTACAGGGATATTGGCCCTTAAATGACAGAATCATAACAGCCAAAATAACTGTACAACCATTCAACCTGTATATTATCCAAACATATGTGCAAACCCAAGATCACCAAGATGAAGAGTTGGAACAATTTTATGAAAACATGCAAACTGCAATCTCCAGTGCTAAGTCAGATGATGTTATTATAATGATGGGCGACCTAAATGCAAAAGTGGGCTCAGAAAAAAATCTCATTTTGCATGGGAAACCAAGGGCTTGGAATCAGAAATGAAAGAGGTGAAAGATTAATTCAATTCTGTGAAACCAATGACCTAATAATTGTCAACACACTGTTTAAACATCCTCCCAGAAGACTATATACCTGGAAAAGTGCTGGGGACATCTATAGAAACCAAATTGACTATATAATAATGAGGAAAAGATCCCGAAATGCAATAACACAAACAAAAACATATCCTAGAGCAGACATTGGATCGGACCACAACCCAGTGATTGCAAAAATCAAAATAAAACTTAAGATACCGAGCCAACCATTCATAAGAGAAACTTATAATTCAGACTCATTTAACAACCAAGAAGTTAAAGACTGCTTTATAAAAGAATTCACAAAATCCCTTAACAAGTCTGACACCACAACTCAAACAGAAAATAGAACACCAGTTGATGAAATTAACATGAACTGGCAAACATTCAAGAATAGCATCAATGAAGCAGCCAAAAATACACCCACAATTGAAAAGGAATAAACATTGGATGAATGAAAAAATATTGACGTTGATGGAACAAAGAAAAAAGTTAAAGAACAAACTTGAATATAAAAGCATGAATAAAGAAATAAAAAAGAATGCAGGAAAGCCAAAGAGGAATGGATTAAATAATGTATAGATATAGAAAACACAGAAGCAGAGAAATGCATGAAAAGATCAAAGAAATGACAAGCAGGACAAATACAGCAAACCATGCAAGTGTCATTAGAGACTCAAGAGACCATATTCTAATGGATAAAAAAGAAATCGTGGAAAGATGGATTGAATACACAAGGAAATTATATGAACAACAAAGAAATGATATTCCTGAACAGACTGATTTAGAAGGACCATCCATTTTACTCTATGAAGTTGAAAATGCCATCAGAAAACTAAAACCACATAAAGCTGCAGGAATAGATAACATCTTGACAGAATGAGGGCTCTCAATGAAGGAGGACTGAAATTTCTAACAAAATTATACAATAAAATATACGAGACTGGATTTCTACCCATAGATATTAATCACTCAATTTTCGTTCCAATTCCCAAAATAAAAAAAGCTACAAGATGTGAAGAGTTCAGGACAATCAGCCTCATCAGTCAAGTATCAAAAGCCCTCCTATACGTTATTCTTGAAAGAAATAAAAGAAAAATAAACATAGAAATAAATGATACATAAAATGGCTTCAAGGAAAATGTAGGTACAAGAGAAGGTATTTTCAACGTCAGAACCATCATAGAAAGATAACTAGAAAAACAAAAAGATGCGTACCTCTGCTTCATAGATTACAAAAAGGCATTGGACAATGTCCAACATGAACAATTTATTGAAATCCTTTCAAAAATAGGCATGGATGGAAAAGACATTAGGCTATTAACTAATCTTTACTGGAAACAGACTGCATCTTTGAGAATAAATAGAGACCTCAGAAGAATTCCCAGTTCAGAAAGGTGTGAGACAAGGCTGTGTCTTTTCTCCGATTCTCTTTAACCTGTACACAGAAGAAATGTTTAATAAAATTAGTAACCTCAAAGGAATCACTGTAGGGGGCAAAAATATTAATAACCTAAGATATGCAGATGACACAGTTCTTCTAGCTGAAAACAAATATGACCTCAAAACTCTTAGATGAAACTCTCAAGTAGTATAGCGAACAGTATGGCCTCAGTTTCAACTTTAAAACGACAAAAATCATGATAATTTTAAGAGAAAAGAAAATACCAAAAATATGCATCAATATAAAAGGAAATAAATTAGAACAGGTGCAAAAATACATATACCTTGGACACTTGATCACAGAGAATGGTAGGACAAAAGATGAAATTAGAAAAAGGATTGAAATTGCAAGGTCAACTTTCAACAGGATGAAAAATCTACTAACATCTAGAGAATTAAATCTGAAAACAAGACTAAGAATCTCCAAATGCTACATATGGTCTACATTATTATATGGAGTAGAGACATGGACACCCCAATCTGAGTGTGAAAAAACTGGAGTTCTTTGAAATGTGGATGCTGCAAAGAATTATGAGAATATCATGGAAAGACAAAAAGACAAATGAAGAGGTACTAGAGATGGTAGGCGTAAACAGGAGCCTGATGAAAGAAATTAAAAAGAGAAAAGTCAGATATTTTGGACATATTCTGGGACATAACTGCCTACAGAGGACACTTCTCGAAGGAACTGTTGAGGGAAAGAGGAAGACAAAGACTGGGGTGGATGAAAAATATAGAAGACTGGACCTATCTCTCATATGAGGAATGCAGCAGAGAGGTGCAGAATAGGACATGGTGGAGACACATGGTAGTCAATATCCTGGAGGGAGAAGACACCTGACAGAACAAACTCTACCAGAGCTGAGACTTAAAGAGCCTAGTCAGAGGTATTGCCAGTTGCCTCTGACTGACAATTGCCAGTCAGAGGTACTGCCCTTGCACATTCTCACAAAACCTGCACTGATATCTCATCTAATCCCACAACTATATTTACATTGAGATTCTGCAATATCTTAAGAACCTTCAATTCATCCACCTCTGTTCCCACAGTGTCTGTTACATATATTACAGCAGTGACCTTACTTAGGTGATATATATATATAGCCTTGATGAGCATACCCTTGCAAAACAGTCACTTAGCAGTCATCTTAAATTATCTAGAGAATAACACATACTTTACTAGAACATCGATCCTTCATAGGGTATATTTCAGAACAGAAGAGAGATGTATATTTAGAAGAATATATATGTATATTATGATATGCAACTTAAATATATATTTTTATATGTATATTTGGAAGTTGTATAATTCTTTGGAATATATATCTTGCATCATGCGTAACTATAGTTAAATATTAAATTAAGCATACCTTATTAATCTGTGTTTTTTTTTTTTTTTCTTTTTCAAAACTTGAATTGGTTTAAGTATCATTGTATTAATTTAATGTACTATTGTAAATTAAATGATGGGAGAGAGGTTACAAACAAGATGCTAATCCAAGAGGATGGATGGCAAAGTTCATGATATTCATCAAAGAAGTCAATTCCAAGAATTTTTTACATTTTTGAGGTAATTTTTGACAAATATCATGGACTTCATTCTTTTCACCTGTGATATTCATCTTTGATGAATATATATATTAAATTACAGCCTATTTTTCTACCCACTGCAGGGT
This sequence comes from Typopeltis vanoorti, assembly GCF_054136105.1. Lineage (NCBI taxonomy): Eukaryota > Metazoa > Arthropoda > Arachnida > Uropygi > Thelyphonidae > Typopeltis > Typopeltis vanoorti. The sequence goes on from NC_143568.1 coordinate 83,371,059, forward strand.
GAAGGCCTCTCCCATTGTGGGAGGTTTTGGATCTACTACTCCCATGATGACCCAGTCCATATTGGGGGAGAGTACAATACAAACATCCATACCTACAGGATTTGAACCCGCAGCCTCTTGGCTGGAGAGTGGATGTGTTAACCACTCGACCAACCAGGCAGTCCGGCTTATATATATGTGTAAGATATATATATATATATATATCTGTGCATCATGCATAACTATAGTTAAATATTAAATTAAGCATACCTTATTAACCTAATGTTTTTTGATTTGTATGGAATATTACAACTTGGAGCACATGTTTATTAGAAGGGATCTAGTATATCAGTAATAGTTTGTGGTAACCCACTATCTAATATGTGTAAGCTGAAGCCATACCCTTTTGCATTGTTAAATAGATATAAAGTTTCACTTTTAGCTGGAAATAAGATGATGATATTAACCAATCTTGTACAACCAAAGTGGTTATACATGATGAATCAGAAGGAATGTATATAATTTTGGTCAAATGCTAACTCCCACCAGAGTGTTTCCATAAATTTTGAGAAAGCAGAGCATTTCCTAGCATTTGTATTTCTTCTCGACATGCAATTAGATAAGGTGTAGATGAAACATTGTTACAATAATTTAGCACAGTTTCCATGTAAAGGATTTCCATGTACCTTACTGTTTGCAAGGTACATAAATATGGAAATAGTACATGAAGAATGCATTCTATTCATACCATACAATGCACATACAGCACCTCAAACCTGGAACTCATGCTCAGCAGCTGGAATTTTGTAACTGTGATAGTATTGAGGGTCAAAGCTAGGTAACTAGGATGGAACCTCCACACAGCCTGTAAGGAATGTGGAGAACTGACCAGTGCTTCTCACCTTTCTAATCCTCATATTCTCCTTGCTCATACCTTTATTAGGTATATTCTTAGATACTAAACAAACAAGGATAGGCTGGCAATTTGGGATTTAGCTGACCAAATTATATTTTGCATACAAGGAATACATTACAAGGTCAAGTGAGTTGCTGCCAAATTTGTGTGTGAAACACTCTGTGAACACATTGAACTGTGAACTGTCATATATATATATATATGCACACACACTTTTCTGGTTGGATATACAGTAGCCTCTCGACTATCTGGCTCGCGACTATCCAGAGCCTGGATTTTATCACGGAGAATTATAATAATACAGTAATTCTCCGTGATAAAATGAGGAATACGTACTGGAATTTACTTTGCCAAGGCGTTGCAAGCAGGCATCTGCTACAATCCTCCTACATGCATGTGCATAACACAAGTTGAGACATGCAAAGTGCAGATTTCCCCGCTTCGTCAGTTGTGTATTGGATGTCCACAAGTGCAGAATACGTTTGTCACTGTTCCTGGTTACGTTAGTAAATTGTTAGTAAAGAGATTCGAAACATATCACTTGTATAGTCTTGGAAAATTCTTTTAGACCATGAAGGTGGATATTTCAACCTTGAACCCATGTGTGAAACCGAAGTGGAAGATGAAAACAATAAACTTGTTTCATTGCTCAAAAATGTACCGAGCTGTGACGATGTCAATGCAGAGGACATTACAGAACGGATGTCAAACAACGAAGTTGATGAAATAACTGACAACGATATTGTGGAAATGGTGACACAGGGGGAAGAGGAGGCTTTCTTAGATGACAGGAAAAATCTCATCCCATATTCGGAAGGGTTCAAGACTATTGAGGCAGCACTGCAGTACATTAGTGAGCAGGAGGAAGCGATGCCAGCTGATATCATCTGCTTGCGTAAGTGGAGGGACATTGTGTCATGGAAGAGGGTTAAAAGGGTGAAGCAGTCATCTATCAAGGACTTTCAAAAACTAAAAACTATAAGTTTTGACTCCTTCATCTTAGGCCTACCTTTTCACATTTGTGTGAAAAGGTAGGCCTAGAACTCCGACCTATCCAGCTTTTGTGTTATCCAGCCTGCCCTTCTGCCACATTAGGCTGGATAGTCGCAAGTCTGCTGTATACATAAATGATATGCTTATAAATAGTATAAATGTATTATACATCTTACATCCTTACAGATCGTCGTTCAACCTGTCGCAGATTTAGATATCATCCCTACATTAGTAGAAACTGAACTTGGTGGTGACATCATTATTCCAGTTGCACTTTATGGATATGAAGATGGAGGTAATTTTGAATTAATGTTTACAAAAATTACTTGGTAGTTAGCAGATGCCTTATTTTCATTAAGATATTCCTAACAATATTTATTTTTTATCCTCTCATAATTTTCCATATAGGAGGAAAGTTATACACCAGTTATACAGGAGGAAATGGGGTATACCAGATATCAAACACAATATTTCATTACAAGTTTCCAGTCGAGCTTTTTTTCCCTCCCAAATTGGAATATTATAATTAGGTTTCTAATTTCATCAGTTGTTGCATTTCAGTCTGCTAAAACACTTCCAAATGCCTCACCTACCTATATGACTTGGTAGTGACCCTCCCTTAATATATGGCATTATTCACATCCGAAAGAATGTGTGCATTGTATTATGGGATACTTAGGCAATTGATGTGAAATCATCAGCTTCTATATTCTTAAGTAATTTGTTGGGAAGATACTTCACATCCAAATTGCTTGGCTTTGCTTGGATTAAGGATTACAAGAATATAATTTCTTGGCAAGTATAATTTGTGTTATGATAGTACTACATTAAAAAGGTTATATCATTACTAACTTCTTATCAACAGTTTTCCTCGAAAGTAATCTGTTGCCAGGACTCCAATGTTATCTGATCCTACCTGGTCTAGCCATAAATACTGTTTCAACTTGAACAGCACATAAACCTCTAATCTCTCATTAATATCATTTACAGCTTTCAGCACATATATAACATCCGACCACCACCATTTGAAGTCAGTGGGTTCAGGTTGGGTTTTCCAGATGACTAATCAAATGGTAATATGTGGTCAGGCACATTAGCCTCCAATCACTATTGTGTTGTCCTCGCTTAGTGTGTGGGGACTGAGTCCTATTGGAAGGTCCACTGCCTACCATGGAACAAGGTGTTGTTCAGGGGCCATACAATAGGTTTCAGCACAGTGTCTTGATACCGTGACCAATCAAATGGTAATATGTGGTCAGGCACATTAGCCTTCAATCACTATTGTGTTGTCCTCGCCTAGTGTGTGGGGACTGAGTCCTATTGGAAGGTCCACTGCCTACCATGGAACAAGGTGTTGTTCAGGGGCCATACAATAGGTTTCAGCACGGTGTCTTGATACACTTTGGCAGAAGTTTTGTTCCCTTTCTCACAGAAATGCAAATTGGATATTCCCCCCCCCCCCTCAATACATCACTCCCCACCAAACCATCACTGACATGGGGTGATGATCACTCTGAATCCTGGGTGCTATGGCATGTTTCTAATTGTGTTGGTGATTAAACAACTCTTCATTGTTGAAAATCTTCTCATTTGTGAAAAGTATATCTCTGTGTCTGTTGTTTGCATACCACTAGAGAAGTGGCTTTGATTTTATCACCTTCTGCCCCATAAGTTGTGGTGTTAGAAAGTGTACATGTGACATTGTTCTTTGTGAAACATTCATCTCTCATGACATTAATTTCTGCATTCTCACAGGATTATAGCAGAGGCATGTGTCACAAACGACTGCATCCTAATTCAGCATGGTCGCCCTGTTCTTTGGTGGTCCAATACATCTGTATGATTATTACAGTTAATAGTCTGATACACAAACATCCTACAGATTGTTTTTAGCATGTTGAAAATAATAGGTGGCTGCATTCCAACCTTGTGAAATGCTATTACATCTACATGGTTTTCATAGTCTCCTTAATGCATGTTAACTCATACAATTAGATAACTCTCTTTCTATATATATATATATATATATATATATATATATATATATATATATACTGATAAACACACAAATGGTGGCTGCAAACAGCACCATTAATAGAACTAGGCTTGCAAAAGTTTGGGCAGTGTGGGGTGTGTGCAGAAGTTGCAACAGTATTTTTGGCAAGACTGTGTATATTTCTTTCTTCTAAGCCACTTTTTACTATATTAATCCATCTAGATCTTGGTTAGCAAAACAAGCATCCTTTACCATTCTGGTAGAGGATGCTTGTTTTGCTAACCTTCTCTGATTCCATATAATTGACTAGCTCTGCTAACATATCACTGAATGCTAATAATGTCAAATTCTTTCCTAAAATCCTCTTTTTTAAGATGATACTGCCATTGATGCCATCAGTTCACCCTCCCCTTATTTTTCTCAGAACTCTCATATCTGTGTTTTTCATCTAGTGTTTTATTTCTAATGCAGCTCTCAGGTCCATATGATAAAATTGGTTTGAATACTGTACTGTCTTTTATACAGCTAGTTTTGTGTTTTGACTAATTTTTCTCCCGTGCAGGGACACCTGTAACCCTCATTGGGCTACAGGTTTATTCTCCAATCCCTGGTGATGGATTGAGGAATACTCGTCATAGTTTACTATGAAGGGTAGGAGGGAAATAAAATACCTCCCGTGGACCAACAGGATAGCACTTCTCTCATAGGCCAGTCTGGGGGCCTCAAAGGTGGCAACCCACCACTAGACTCGAGTACTGAAGCTAATCCTCTTACACACCTTAAAATTTTACCCATTAAAAGAAATAACAAAGAGATAGCCAAACTGCCTAAATGGTTAACTACAAAGCGAGGAAAAAGGTACATGAGATATGAAATATGGAACGTTAAAAGTCTACATGGAAAAGAAAATAAATTAATAGACAAATTTAAAAAATCAAGATTGGATCTGCTAGCCATCACAGAAACAAAAAAAGAAAGGTCAAGGTTGCCAGAAAATGAAAGATGGATATATACTTTTCTATTCAGGGAATGTGAAACATTCCCTGAATATAAACCCAAGAGAATGGGGAAAACAAGGGGTAGCATGCATAATTAAACCAGATCTCAAAGAATTTACAGTAAATCCTCGATTTAACAGATTCCGGATTTAACAGACAAAATTTTCGGTCCGTATGTCACTTGAAAATTAACACCGTTAATTTTAAAATGCTTTTAACCAAGATTTGCTTATAATTAAATTAACAGGTTATTTTTTGTTATTAATTTCCTGTTATTTTTAACAAATTTTGTCAAATAGGCCATCATATGTTGGAAAAACACTGTAGTAATTTAGCCGACATAAATGAGTCACCGCTCATAAAACATGTTTGGCGAATGATTAGGACGTGATCACACCAATCGCACTGCAATTGGTTCTTTTGTCACATGGCATGACTTTCTGCGGCAGTTTTATCACATACATTTTTGTAATTTTAGGAAGTTAATTATAAAAAAACAGCAGAATTCAAAAGTTAAAAAAAACTTGATAGTTTTTTTCAAAGCAGGATTACCTAAACCAAGCACCTCAACATCGAACATTAGCTTATCTAAAAGTGCGAAAATTGTGTTAAAAATTATGTGTAAAACAATTTTTTTTTGTTATTACAGTGCTAATATTGATAAAATTGTATAATGTTTTATTTAAAAAAATTCGCAATTTAATGGACACCCCTTAGCCCCTATTAGTCCGTTAAATTGAGGGTGTTTACTAAAGGGAAACTAATAAATGAAAGGTTGTTGACAATCACTATAGATTTTAAATTAGATAACCAAGTATTCACTGTAATTGTTGCATATGGCCTAAATGATAATGCTAATAAAGAAATTAAAGATGAATTCTTCAAACTCTTACAAAAAAACAATTGAAGAAGTTCAGGGGCATATTATACTACTAGAAGACCCTAATGGCTGGGTAGGGAATCAAATAGACGAGGAAACGAAACAAGTGTTGGGATCACAAGGAGAAATAACCTGTAATAATAATGGAGAAAGAATAATAAATCTTTGCCTTATAAATAATTTAGTAATAGTGAATACTATGTTCATGCATAAAGAAATCCATAAGTTTACCAGGGAAGAGTCCAACAGAAATGAAAAATCTATAATTGACTATGCCATCATAAGCAGACCATACTGGAAGTATACAAAAAACACAAGAGTCTATAGAGGTCCTGAAATAGGCAATGACCACTACTTATTAGTATTGGAAATGATCCATAAAATAAAAGTTGAAAAATGTAGAAATAGATGCAAGGAAATAAATGCTAAGATAAAGAACTACAAACTAAAGAAAGAAGAAACGGCCATTGAGTATAAAAGTAAAATAGAAGAGAAGATGAAAGAAGTAGAAAAAGACCAAGATGTAGAAAGCCTATTGCACAGGTTCAAAACACTTCTTCTAGAAACAAGCAAAGCAATTTGTGGTGTATCATTAAATAATAAACAGAAGAAACATAAAACACCCTGATGGACTGAAGAACTAAAAGATGAAATTAAAAAGAAAAAGCAACTGTGGAAGAGATAAATGCAATATGGCTTTTGAAAAAATAGAAGCACACAGGATCTTATCTTCAATCTTAGACAAATATCAGAGAAAACATTGGATATAGAAAAGATATTGCCAAATATGGCAAACATTAAAGAAAAAACAAGATACAGTATAACTTAATAGTAGCCATACAAAGCCTCTGCAAAAGTAATAGAAATTATGTAAGAACCTCTAATAACAGATCAAAAGAATTTGAAACAAATGTAAGAGTGAGGCAAGGCTGTATCCTCAGCCCTCTTCTTTTCGTTGTAATACTGGATGAAATTTTAAAGGCATGCCAAACAAAAACAAAAAATGAAAAAAATTCCACCTAGGATACAGGAAACTGAAAGAAACCAGGATTTCACATATAGCTTTTGCAGATGATGTAGTGATTCTAGCAAATACAGCTGAAGATTTGCAGTACAACATCAACATTTGGTATGAAGAAACAGAGAAAAGCAATATGACCATAAATATACATCAAACTAAAACAATGATCATATCTAGAAACTAACCAAAACATATAATAAAAATAGAGAACCATCAACTGGAACAAGTTCACTCCTTTAAATACTTGGGATCATATATACAAGAAGATAGTAGACTAGACACACAGAAATTAACAACAGGATAACTAGGGGAACAAAGCTCTTCTATGCAATGAAAGGCCCACTCCTAGATAAGAAAGAAGTTACCCAGAATACCAAAATGGCAGTGTACTGTTCAACCAACATTAACATACAGTTGCGAGTCTTGGTGTTTAACAACAGGAAACATAAATAAACTACAAACAATTGAAATGAAATATCTTAGGAAAGTGGCACAAAAAACAAGACTAGACCAAATAAGAAATCAAACTATAAGAGACAGCCTTCAAGTTGCACCTCTGAACCAATTCATAACACAAGTCCAAATGAGGTGGTTTGGACATCTTAATCGAATGGAAGAAGGAAGAATAGCAAAAACTGTATACGAAAGCCAGAAAATAGGAAAAAGAAACATAGACTCAGGAAAGGTTGACAAAAGGAAAGCAAAGAAAAAATGGAAAAGAATTAACTGGAAAGAAGCAAAACAACAAGCCTTGGACATGACAGCATGGAAATCTCTTTGGCAAAATCTCGATGCTTAAAAGCACAAGAGATCATAGACAAAGAAGAAGAAGACTAATTTTTCTATTATTCCATATAAATTTAAAACAGAATGGGCGAGGAAAGATTAGCAAAACAAGCGTTCTTTGCCAGCTTGGTGGGGAAAAAGGCCAAAGGGAGACTGAGATGTAGATGGATTGATGCAGAAAAAGCACTGTAAGACAGAAATATAAGATCTGATAATATTGGAATCTTGATAGGTAATAGATTAATTTGGAGGAAAATTGTTTTTCGGAGGTTAGTAATGGTGTAAATTTTTCATGTAGTACTATCGTAATTATCCTGTGCACCTCCTGAGGGTACAAATCAGGAATTTGATGATGATGATAATGATGACATCTCCTATTTTGATAATAGGCTTAATGCTACTTTCTTTCATAACATTATCCATATAGATGATAAATAACTGTGGTTGTAAAACATGTCTCCTTGTCTCATTCCTGATTTAAAACATCATCGTCCTGTACCTCCCACTATTCTAACTGCTGACTTGCTTGATATAATGTCTCTTTTACACCATATACTTGTAATATTCTGAATAGCTTTTCTCTTGGTACCTTGTCACATACCTTTTCCTGATCCAAAACTTATATACTGATCCTTGTTATATTACCATGATTTGTTAACTATTTGTCTTAGAGTGAAAACCTGATCCTGACAACTTCTGTTTGGGATCATGAAACCAACTGGTTTATTCTTCAAGTTTTCCTTCCACATGTTTTCTTAACCTTTTCTCAAGTATGCCTACAATCTTAACAAGAACACTCAGTATGAAAATAACTCTGTAATTATTATTCAGTTTGATTTATTTTTTATTATTTTTTTTATAAAGGAGCACTGTGAGTGCCGTACTCCAATCATCTGGAATTCACTCTTCTTTCTAGGCCTTCTGAATTATGCGTTTTAGCCAATACAGAATTTTTTTACCTCCATATTTGAGAATTTCTTGTTGAATATCATCTTCTCCAGCTTCCTTTGCACATTTCAGGCTTTTGATTGCTTTTTCTGCCTCAGTATTATTATGTGCTACTGTATGCATTCTTCTGGAATATTTATACTACTATTCTTTCACTGTTTTCTTAATTTAGCAGTCTTTCAAAGTAATTACTCCAGAATTAGGCACAATTTTTAGTAAGGATGGCAAATTAAATATGGAAATAGACAGCAGAATTAACAAAGCTGGTATATTAAATGTGAACTGAATAAATTTATATGGAATAAGAGAAATTAGCCAAAATATTAAACCATCAGTTAACAAGACAGTATTCAAACCAATTTTAACTTCTGGATCTGAGAGCTGGGTTAGAAATAGAACTCTTGATCAAAGACCGGAGACCACAGATGAGAGTCTTGAGAAAGATTGGGGGACTGAACATATGGTATCAGTGACAATATCATATTAAAAATGAGGATATTAGTAAATAACTTGACATTGTTAGTATTCAGTAATGTGCTAGTAGAGTTAATCTCATGTGGTATGACCACTTAACAAAACACAAAACAAGTGTTCTTTGCCAGGATGCCAGAAAAATGACCCACAGTAAGACCAAAGTGTAGATGGATTGATACAGTAAAAAGTGCTTTAGAAGACAGAAATATAAGATCTGATAATATTACAATGTTGAGAGATAACAGGTTAATTTGGAGCAAAATTGCTGATAGGAAGTTAGCAATGATGTAACTTTTTCATGTAACCCTGTCATAATATCCTGTACACCCTACTGAGGATATATGTCAGGAATTTAATGATTATCTAGAATGTATTTATTGTCAGTTTTCATGTCACCTTTATTAACTGATTCCTTTTACAGTACTCTTTCCTCTATTTTTAAGCTTTTTCAATAGCCTGCAGAATATTTTGCCACCTTCCTGATATTTAAAGCTTTGTTTATCTGTTTTTACTCAATGCTTTGCTTTCCTACAGTTTTCTCTGTATTCTTATTTTAATAAGTTCTCAGGAACTTTCAGTAAGCGTTTTTCTTTTCCTTGACTGCATCTTTAATTTCCTGAGTCCATCATGGAATTCTGATTTTTCTATCCATGAAGATAACTTTACCACATGCTTCCCTGGCATCAGTCAAATTTCTTTAGGGTTTACTACTAAGTCTTCACGGTTTGAATATTGTCTTTTTACTCTTTCATTTTTTATTGAATTATATTTCTATATTTTAGTCTATATCTCACTGTTGAAAGAAGTTTAAATTTGATTCTTTTTAAATCTTCCTTACACACTTTTCTTTTCAATATAATATTCAACTTTTGTCCTGCTCAAAACTAATTGGTAATCTCTTCCTATTTTAAATCATTTATCCTATATTTTCTTGCAGTTCAACAGTTACTTTAAGGAATATTGGTATGTTAACCATAGCTTGATCAGTAGGAAATAAATTCAGTCACTTGATGCAGCCTGTTAATGCCATTTATCATCTGAAACATGGTAGCTTTTCAGAAAACAGAATGGTTTTCAATGGTTTGCACTTGACCTGGAAGAGGATGAAAATTAGTTCAACTAATCATTGTTGTAGAAGTTTTTTTTCACAGCAATAGTCATCATCAAATTCCTGCATTTACCCTCAAGGGGGTGTACAGGATATGATAGTCCTACATGAAAAATTTACATCATTACTAATTTCCTATCTACAATTTTCCTCCAAATCAGCCTGTTACTTGTCAAAACTACAACATTATCAGATCTTATATTTCTATCGTCTAAGGCACTTTGCACTGTATTAATCCACCTATATCTTGGTCTTCCTCTGGGTCGTTTTCCTGCCAACCTGGCGGAGAACACTTGTTTGGCTAATCTTTCCTCGCCCATTCTGTTTAAGTGACCATATCACCTGAAGTTAGCTCTGCTGACGCATTACTGGATACTGACAATGTCCAGTTCTTTCCTAATATTCTTGTTTTTAATATGATATTGCCATTGATGCCATCTGTTCAAGCCTCTAATCTTTCTCAGGACTCTCATATCTGTGGTCTCTAGTCTTTGGTCAAGTATTTTACTTCTGACCCAGCTCTCAGATCCATAAGTTAAAACTGGTTTGAACACTGTCTTGTATACAGCTAATTTAGTGTTACGACTAATTTCTCTCTTATTCCATATGAATTTATTCAATTGACTGCCATACCAGCTTTGTTCATTCTATTGTCTATTTCCAGATTTAATTTACCCATCTTCACTAAAAATCGTACCTAAGTAACTGAAATGTTTTACTTGTTCCACAGGTTCTCCATTGACAACACAGTTGACATTTTTAACGGTTCTGCCTATTTTCATTGTCTTTGTCTTTTTATTGCTGACCTTCATACCATATCTATTACAACAGTTATTCAGTTTAGTCAGGGAATCTTGCAGACTTGTAGCTGATTTATTTAGAAATATAACATCATCCGCATAAAGCAAAGAGCTGACATTAACATCTCCAATTTTGATATCATGTTTAATACCACTTTCCTTCATAATGTGATAAAAGTATTCACATACTTTTTCTACTTCAAGTAAGGATATGTATTCCTGACTTTATGCCTGTTGAGTGTTTTTTACCACTGTGCTATCAATGCTTGTTTCATTTAGCAACTTTTTCGTAGTAAATTCTCCATACTTAAAGGATATCTTTTTCTCCTGCTTTCATGTCACCTTTATCATCTCTAAGTCCTTTTACAGCACTCTTTCCTCCATTTCTAAGCTTCTTCAACAATCTCCAGAATATTTTGCCACCTTCTTGATATTTATTTTCTATGTTCTTGCCAAAGTCCTCCCATGACTTTTGTTTAGCTAATTTTACACAGTGTTTAGCTTTCTTACATTTGTCTCTGTATTTTCTAAGAGCACAAGCTGACTTATTTGCCAGGAACTTTTGATATGCTTTCTTCTTTTCCTCCACTGCCTCTTCGACTTCCTGTGTCCACCATGGAGTTCTGATTTTTCTATCCTTGCAGACTACCTCACTACATGCCTCTTTGGCTGAATCAATCAGGGTTTTCTTCAAGACTTGCCACTGAATCTCCATGGTTTGGTTCCTGTTCTCAAACTCTTTCATTTTTTCTTTAATAATGTTTGTGTATTTTAGTCTACAGTTCACATCTGAGAGCTGCTCAGCTTTTATTCGCTTTAAAACTTTCTTGCATGTTATTCTTCTCAATATGAAATTCAATTTTATCCTGCTCAAGACTAAATAGTGATCACTTCCAATTTCAAATCCTCTGTACACTCTGGTGCCCTGCACCAGGGAGAAAACATCACTAGCAACAATAACATAGTCAATGAGATGAGACTTTTCTTATTCCTTGCCTCTTCTCTCCATGTGAATTTGTGCACATTTTTATGTTGGAACATGGTGTTAGTAATAACCAGTCCATGTCCTGAGCAGAAATCCAACAAGTTTTTGCCATTATTATTAGCTTTGCTCTTTTCTCCAAATTTTCCCAAAATATTTTTGTATGTCTCACAATCACCTCGTATTTAGTGTTGAATACTATGGCTACTCCTTCTTTTCCTTGATTGTCATTGTCTGAATATAACATTTTGTATTTATTGCTCAGAAAAATCTCACCAGTTTTTGTCTTTTTTGTTTCAGTCACCTAACCCCTATTATGTCGATCTGGTACTTATCTAATTCCTCAGCTAGCTCCATTTCTTTGCCATTCAGGCTTCTTATGTTGATAGTACTGATCTTTAACTCTGGTGATGTTAAGTTGGGGTTTGTTTTCAGATTTCTTCCAGTAGCTAACTTTTCGCTATTTGCCCAGGTTCCCTGGCAAAAACAACGGTGACCCTTGTTTAACAGTGCGACGTCCCAGCTGGAATGAAATTTTGTCATGTTGTACCATCCTTTTTGTATTTTGGTTTAACCAATAAGAATACAATTTGGTCGGCTAAATCCTAAATTGCCAGTCCATCCTCGTTCGTTCAGTATCCAGGTAGATACCCAACAGGGCGCACCCCGAGAAGGTGAGGATTGGACATTAGGTGAGAAACCCTGGTTGGTTCTCTGCATTCCTTTAAAGGCTATGTGGAGGTCTCCTCTCAGTTATACAGCTTTGACCCTTAAGCACCCCTACAGCAATAGTGGATGTTTGAAACCAGATATGCCATATGATGGACAGTACTAGACCTTAAGAGCTCTGGTACAACTAAAGTTGCCAAAAAATTATATTCTTCTTTAATCTTTTATCTAAGTATAAGCAAACAAAGTTTGCACGTGAAGTATCTTCATGACTAGGTTACTTGTATATAGAGGCTAAGACTTCACATTAATTGACTTAATATTCCATAATGCAAAGCACACATCCTTTTGGATGTGTATACTGCTATGCATTATGGGAAGGAGCAATACCCAGACTACCTTTATTGAGGTATTAAGTGAGGTATTAAGAGATTAATCACTCTCCAAAAAACTTGAATGATCTACAAGATTACTCTAGATCTCACTGAGTGACCCTAAAGGATCACTACTAAACTCATTACTCCTGACCTGAATCACTCCAGGACAGGAAACTCAGGTGGTTCTACCCAGTGACAGGCAAAAACTCACCACCAAGCAGAACATCTCTATTCCCCAGGAAGTAAGTAAACCCAGTGATGAATGTTAATAAATGTCAGCAGTGGGAGCGGGCCGAGAGAGAGATACCAAGATTGAAGTAATGCAGAAGTCATATATATCCCATATACAAGTAGCAAAAAGGTGCACACCTTATTAAGATATTCTGGATTAGAACTAGTTGTACAAGGATTTTTTCACTTAGTTATAAACGAAATTAAAGTTACCAAGAAATTTTACTCTTTATTTCTTTATTCAAGTATCTTCATGATTAGGCTACTTGTATATAGAGGCTGTTGACTTCACGTTAATTGTGGATCCTGCTGACTAGACCTTAGTAAAGGTTGAAACCAGCCTGGGTAGTGGTTCTTCTTATAATGCATAGCATTATACACACTCAAGAGGATGTATTCTTTATATTATGGCTACTAAGACAATTAATGTGAAGTCATTAGCCTCTATATATACAAGTGGCCTAGTCGTCGAGATACTTCACACACACAAACTTTGTTTGCTTACACTTGGATAAACAATTAAACAAGAATATAATTTCTTGGCAACTTTAATTTAGTTCATAACCAAGTGAAAAAATTTTCTTCTACTGGAGCTGTTGCACAAACTGAATAAGAATTCAGCAATAGGGGCTGATAGAATATCAGCATGCATATCAAAAGAATGTTCATCTGAATTGGCTGTTTCTTCGACCAAGCTATATATAATTTGAGACCCAAAACATGGAAGATTCTATAGGACTGGAAATAATGTATGATAATCCTATTGCACAAGGGTGGTGCAAAGACTGATGTATCTAGCTATTGCCATGTCAGTATCTCTGGAGTGGCAGTGAGGATTCTGGTAAAGTTCATAACATACAGGAATATGTTGATAGAGAATCTATGCTTTGCAATGGACAATATTGGTTTACTAAGGAAAGGTTATATTTGAGCAACTTACATTTTATAATAATTATGATCATTTTACATAAGGGGAGATGGATCCATCATGATGCTTTTGGACTTTACTAAGACCCTTGACAGGATATAGCATGCAAGATTGTTGCATAAATTGGAGGATATGGGATTGGAAATTGGACTCACCAACAGGTATCAAAAAGTGGTGTGTGTGGGGGATGTGAGTCTGCAAATTTAAAGCAACCACAGGTGTATCATAGAGATCAGTCTTTGGTCCATTGTTATTCAGTCTTTACATTAATTACATTGCGAAGGATTTGACAGATGACATACAGTTGTTTGCTGATGATGTAAAGAGAGGCAGGGTAGTCAAGAATGCAACTAATATGTAGTACTTGCAGAATAATTTGAATAGGTTGAAGTTATGGGCATGTGAAAATGATTTAGTTCAACGTTTGTAAATATAAGATTATGCATTTTGGTGTAATAAGATATCCAATATCATATTATATTGGTGGGATATGGTTGGATCAGGCTGAAGATCTTGGAGTTTTAATAGACAGGAAATTGAAGTTAAGGACCATATAACAAAGAGTGCCAGTACAAGTCAGAGGGTAATTGCAAATGACATTGACATGTAAGTATAAAGGAGTTATTTTGCCTCTTTACAAGGTCTTGATATGACCATGCTTGGTCTCCTGGTTTTTGTGGTGTAGTGGAAAGAGAGAGAGAGAGAGAGTGTGTGTTAAAGATGATATTACTGCTGTGGAATGCAGATTATGAAGACAGATTAGACTGTAGACACTGATAGATAGGAGAAAGTGGGATGATATGATTGAGACTTACAAACTTCTGAAAAGGTTGTATTAGTAAATGGAATCTTTAATATAAAAAAAAGGAAAAGTTGGTATTTATTGGAGATCTAAACAGCAGAATAGGAAATGATTAATTGAGAAAATTTGGAGAAAAGAACAAGGCTAATAATAACGGTAAGTACCTGCAAGATATCTGTGTAGGACAGTAGGACTAGTTATTATTAACACCGTGTTCCTACACAAATTCACATGGAGAGAAGATGCAAGGATAACAAAAGAGTCATTGATTATTCATTGTGATATTTTCTAACTGGTTCAGGACATAAGGGTATACAGAGGATTTGAAATTGGAAGTGATCACCATTTAGTGTTGCAAAATGAATCAAAGTTTAACAGCTTACAGATGTCAACTAGACTAAAATGCACAAACATTATTCAAGAAAAAATGAAAAAGATTGAAAACAAGAACCCAACCTTGTAGATTCAATGGCAAACCCTGAAGAAAACGTTGATTGATTCAACCAGAGAGACATGTGGTAGTGTTGTCTGTAAGGATAGAAAAATCAGAACTCCATGTTGGACTCACAAAATTAAAGAGGCAGTGAAGGAAAAGAAGAAAGCATATCAATAGTTCCTAGCCTTTATGAATAAATCAAGTATAAGTCTGCAAGATTCCCTAACTAAATTGAATAACTGTTGTAATAGGCTTGTGCTCTTAGAGAATACAGAGACAAACTCAAGAAAGCAAAGCAGTATGTGTTAACTATGCAAATGGCAAGGGAAGACTTCAGTAAGAACATAGAAAATAAATATCTAGAAGGTGGCAAAATGTTTTGGATGCTGTTGAAAAAAACTTAGAAATGGAAGAAAGAGTACTGTAAAAGGAATTGGTGATGATAAAGGTGACACAAAAACTGGAGATGTGGATATCCTTGATGTAAGAGTAATTATTTCTAAAGATTGATAAATGAAACAAGCAGCAACAGCACGGTGGTAGAAAACACTCACCAGGAATACCATCTGTAATATATATCTGTATTTGAAATAGAAAAAGCTCACAAACCCGAAATGGGGAAAGATAGCTGGAGTAGATGATATTTGACAGAAATACTAAAATGTGGAGGTATAAAAGTTTTACAGTGACAACACTGCATAATTCAGAAGGCCTGGTCAGAGGATTGAATTCCACATGATTGGAGTAGAGTGATCATAGTGCCCATATAAAAAATGAAATAAAGCTGAAAGTGGGAATTACAGAGGAATTTTTTTACTAAGTATTCCTGGTAAAATTTATGCAAGTATTCTTGAGAAACAGTTAAGAAAAATTGGGGAGGAGAAGCTTCAGCTACTGGAACAAATCTGAAAACAAACCCCAACTCAACATCACCAGATTTAAGGATCGGTACTATCAACATAAGAAACCTGAATGGCAAAGAAATGGAGCTAGCTGAGGAATTAGATTAGATAACCAGATCGACATGATAGGGGTGACTGAAACAAAAAAGACAAAAACTGGTGAGATCTTTCTGAGCAATATATACAAAATGTTATATTCAGACAATGACAATCAAGGAAAAGAAGGAGTAGCCACAGTATTCAACACTAAATACGAGGCTAATCTTCTTGAATGGCAGTCAGTCTCGAGTAGAGTAATGTGGGCAAATATGAGAATGGGGAACTGGACAATGAGACTTATTTGTGCCTATGGTCCCACAGAAGGTTCTACTAAGGTAGAAGTGGAGGAATTTTTTGATGCTTTAGATTAAGCAACTGACAAAAAGAAAAAGGAAAAGTTGGTCCTTGTTGGGGATCTAAATAGCAGAGTAGGAAATGATTGTGAGACATACAAAAATATTTTGGGAAAATTTGGAGAAAAGAGCAAAGCTAATAATAATGGCAAAAACTTGTTGGATTTCTGCTCAGGACATGGACTAGTTATTACTAACACCATGTTCCAACATAAAAATGTGCACAAATTCACATGGAGAGAAGAGGCAAGGAATAAGAAAAGTCTCATTGACTATGTTATTGTTGCTAGTGATGTTTTCTCCCTGGTGCAGGACACCAGAGTGTACAGAGGATTTGAAATTGGAAGTGATCACTATTTAGTCTTGAGCAGGATAAAATTGAATTTCATATTGAAAAGAATAACATGTAAGAAAGTTTTAAAGCGAATAAAAGTTGAGCAACTCTCAGATGTGAACTGTAGACTAAAATACACAAAGATTATTGAAGAAAAAATGAAAGAGTTTGAGAGCAGGAATCAAACCTTGGAGATTCAGTGGCAAACTCTGAAGAAAACATTGATTGATTCTGCCAGAGAGGCATGTGGTGAAGTTGTCTGCAAGGATAAAAAAATCAGAACTCCCTGGTGGACACAGGAAGTTAAAGAGGCAGTGAAGGAAAATAAGAAAGCATATCAAAAGTTCCTGTCAAATAAGTTAGCTTGTGCTCTTAGAGAATACAGAGACAAATGTAAGAATGCTAAACACTGTAAAACTAGCTAAACAGAAGTCATGGGAGGAGTTTGGCAAGAATATAGAAAATAAATATTAAGAAAGTGGCAAAATATTCTGGAGGTTGTTGAAGAAGCTTAGGAATGGAGGAAAAAGTGCTGTAAAAGGAGTTAGAGATGATAAAGGTGACATGAAAACGGCAGAAAAAGATATCCTTGAAGTATGGAGTAATTACTTTGAAAATCTGCTAAATGAAACAAGCATTGATAGCACAGTGGTAAAAAACACTGACCAGGCATGCAGTCAGGAATACATATCCATACTTGAAGTAGAAAAAGCCATCAAAGGCTTGAAATGTGGAAAGGCAGCAGGAGTAGATAATATTTGACCAGAAATGCTGAAGTATGGTGGTATAAGAGTCTTACAGTGGCTTCACTGCATAGTTCAGAAAGCCTGGACAGAGGGACGAATTCCCGATGATTGGAGTAGAGCTCTCATATTACCCATATATAAAAAGGGAAATAAACCTGAATGTGAGAATTACAGCGGTATTTCTCTACTGAGTGTTCCTGGCAAGATCTATGCAAGTATACTTGAGAAATGGTTGAGAAGAATTGTGGATGAAAAGCTTGGTGAAGAACAAGCTGGATTCAGGCCAAATAGAGGCTGTCAGGATCAGATCTTCACTTTACGACAAATTGTCGAGAAAGCATGGGAATATAACAGAGATCTGTATTTAAGTTTTTGTCGATTTGGAAAAGGCATATGACAAGGTGCCAAGAGAGAAGCTATTCAATACGCTCTGGTTATATGGTGTCAATAGGGCATTATATCAAGCAATACTTAGTCTTTATTCGAGTTGTAAGTCAGCAGTTAGAATTGAAGGAAGTACAGGAAGATGGTTTAATGTTAAATCTGGTGTGAGACAAGGATGTACATTATCCCCTCTGTTATTCATTATCTATATGGATCACATTATGAAATAAAGTGGTATTAAACATGATATCAAAATTGGAGATGTTAATGTCAGCTTTTTGCTTTATGCGGACGATGTTATACTTCTAAATAAATCCGCTACAAGTCTGCAAGATTCTCTGACTAAATTGAATAACTGTTGTAATAGATATGGTATGAAGGTCAACAATAAAAAGACAAAGACAATGAAAATAGGCCGAATCATTGAAAATGTCAACTCTGTTGTGAATGGAGAACCTGTGGAACAAGTGAAACATTTCAGCTACTTAGGCACTATTTTTACTGAAGTTGGTAAATTAAATATAGAAATAGACAACAGAATCAGCAAAGCAGGTATGGTGGGAAGTCAACTGAATAAATTCATATGGAATAAGAGAGAAATTAGTCGTAACACTAAATTAGCTGTATACAAGACAGTGTTCAAATCAGTTTTAACTTATGGATCTGAGAGCTGGGCCAGAAGTAAAACACTTGACCAAAGACTACAGACCACAGATATGAGAGTCCTGAGAAAGATTAGAGGTGTGAACAGATGGCATCAATGGCAATATATTAAAAACAAGGATATTAGGAAAGAACTTGACATTATCAACATCCAGGAATGCGTTAACAGAGCTAATCTCAGGTGGTATGGTCACTTAAACAGAATGGGCGAAGAAAGATTAGCAAAACAAGTGTTCTCTGCCGGTTGGCAGCAAAACAACCCAGAGGAATACCAAGATAAAGGTGGATTGATATGGTACAAAGTGCCTTAGATGATAGAAATATAAGATTTGATAATGTTGGAGTCTTGACAAGTAACAGACTGATTTGGAGGAAAATTGTAAATAGGAAGTTAGTAATGATGTAATTTTTTTCATGAAGTACTATCATATCCTGTACACCCCTTGTGGGTACATGGCAGGAATTTGATGATGATGACATACGGTTGAGAGATCATGGGAATATAACAAGGATCTGTATTTAAGTTTTGTTGATCTGGAAAAGGCATATGACAAGATGTCAAAGGGAAATTTCTTCAAAATGCTACAGTTATATGGTATAAATGGACATTATATCAAGTAATGCATTGTCTCTATTTAAGCTGTAAGTCAGCAGTCAAAAGTTAGAATTGATGCAAGTACACAAAGATGATTTGAAGTAAAATCAAGTTTGTGACAAGAGTGCACATTATCTCCACTGTTATTCATTATCTACATGGATCACATTATGAAGAAAAGTGGTATTAAATCTGAGATCAAAGTCGGTTGTATTAATCTTAGCTCTTTACTTTATGCAGATGATGCTATACTTCTGAATAAATCAAGTACAAGTCTGCAAGATTCCCTAACTAAATTGAGTAACTGTTGTAATAGGTTTGGTATGAAAATCAGCATTGAAAAGACAAAGACAATGAAAATAGGCAGAATCATTGAAAATTATAGAGGAATTACATTAACTGCTCTCTGAATGGAGAGCTTATAGAATATGTAAAATATTTCAGCTATTTAGACACAATTTTTAGTCAAGATGCAAATTAAAATTGGAAATAGACAGCAGATTTAGCAAAGCTGGTATGGTAGAAAGTCAACTAAATAAATTTATATGGAATCAGAGAGAGATTAGTCAAAACACTAAACTAGCTGTATACAAGACAGTGTTCAAAACAATCTTAACTTATGGATCAGAGAGCTGGGCTAGAAATAAAACACTTGATCAAAGACTAGAGACCAGAACTATGAGAGTCCTGAGAAAGATTAGGGGCATAAATAGATGGCATCAGTAGCAATATCGTATTAAAAATGACACTATTAGGAAAGAACTTGACGTTGTCAGCATTCAGGAATGTGTTAGAGCTGATCTCTTGTATGGCCACTTAGACAGAATATGAGAGGAAAGATTAGCTAAACAAGCGTGCTTTGGCAGGATGGTTGGAAAATGATTCAGAGGAAGACCAAAATGTAGGTGGATTGATACAGTAAAAAGTTCCTTGGAAGGCAGAAATATAAGATCTAATAATATTGAAATGTTGACAGATAAAGGCTAATTTGGAGGAAAATTGTTGATTGGAAGTTAGTATTGGTGTAACTTTTCATGTAGTACTATTGTCGTAAGATTCTGTACACCCTCTGAGAGTATTTGTCAGGAATTGGATGATGATAGTGATGGTATTTTTAATTTTATGAAGGAAGTGAAAGGATGAGAGGTCATCCATGGAAGTTTGAAATGAATGCAGTTAAGAAGTGGGTGAGAGCTGGATTTTTCTCTCATACAGTGTTGCATGACTGGAATGGATTGCCTTTGGATGTAGTGAGTGAAGGTAGCGTTTATGAATTCGAAGAAAGGTATGACAACTGATGTGGGTGACATATTTCCTCCCTGATCATCTGGAGGCCTTTCTTAATAACAATAATAATAATAAATTATTATTATTATCATCATCTCATACAATGACTGTGAGCTAGTAATGCACAGGCTGGACTGATAAATGCACCTTTACCTTTCTGTGAAAGGAGTCAGGTGAATAATGATGTTGGAAATATCCTTTGTGGATTTAAGCCTATGTCCATGAATGTGTGTGAGCACCTACAAATGTGAACAGCAGGACAGCCACACTTTGTACATAAGGTCACCATATAAAATATGGTGACCTTATGTACACCATATCACCAGTCAACTGCTGTATCGGACACACTGGTGACATTATTTCGCTTTTGATAGGATAATAATTGCAGCATGGTCATGTCTTGCTTGATCACACCCCCTTTTTCTTTTAGTTATACATTACCCAACCTCAAAACTGAATTTTCACCTCCTGTATTAGTATTGTTTTCCAGATTCTTCAGTCTTGCATTCCATCCATTTTAAGTGCAAATCAGCTACTATGGTAGAGCTATGTATGTGCTAATTAACTTCTTTCAGAGTTGTGTTGGAATAATTTTTATGCCATCCACAGAATGGAATACTGGCATAAGAAGAGGTTAGCTGAGTGGCTATGCATTTCATGGCCATATGCCTGGGGAAGGAGTGTCCTGGGTTTGATTCCTATAGTTGACGTGTGAAGAGCTTAGGATCTTTCTCAGACATAGCCAAGTTAGCAAGTCAACGTGTTAAAAAAAACATTATGAATTTGTATTTTTGGTAGATTTGTTTTAAAAAGTGAGTTTGTGATAATCTTTGCTGTAGTGAGTCAACCATAACATGAAAATGTTGTCTATCTCAGATCAAATCATTTTAGTATAATTATTTACAGAAGCTTTAGCATTTTAAGCATTAGTATTATTTTTATCATTGCATACACACACACCACATTTGTCCTCTCCCAAGCTAGTTGCCTACATTTCAAGATTACACCATGTGAATAATTAAGACTTCATTGCCATCAGGTGCTTATCACTCTGTACAATGTTTGTTTATAGTATAGTGTTTCTTTTTATTGATATCTGGCTTGATGTTAATAAAATTTTCATTAAATCTGAATAACATCTTGATAGTGATCTATGAAACACTAAGGTAAATGTATGAAACACTGAGGTTAATGTAACTTATTTTTATTTCAGTAATGTTAAGTTGCTACATAATAATATTGTGAATAATGAACATTCTTTTTTCCTTTAAACAAAAAAAAAGAAAAGAAAAAAAAAGAAATTTACATGATTCTAAAAAATAATTCAAGTATAAATCGTTTTAGATAAGAAGAAATATCGGCTCTTTGATGACTGTTCAAAAATTCCACTTAAAATTGAAGTAATTGAAAAGACAAGATTTGCTTATATAAAAGGTAAAAATGTTACATTTAATTGTCTTGATTCTTTGGAAGTAAAAAATGCAAATGATCTGTATTATAAGAAACAGCTTTTTTCCTTTCATGTTATAATTTATTCTTGGATTAGATAGCTGAATTCTGAATAAAACTGGCTGGCATATTTTTTTAAATATCATAGTAGCTGCCTTGTGTATTAGTTATTTTCTTTTGTGTATTAGGCTCATTGGCTGGTCCCAGCCACATAACATGGCTTCTTCGAAAGTTAATTAAGCTCTGATAGGACAGTTAACACAAATTTTAATGGCTTCTGGAAAGGATGGTCATGTATTGACCCAGCTTTTACATTAAAAATCAATAAAAATAGAAAAGTATCATGAATTCAACATAAAAACACGCATAGCATTTGTAGATTACCAGAAAGCTGGGACCAGCCAATGAATTTAAACATTCCAAATCAGCTAATTGCAGCAATAACTAATAGCTGTTAGAATCAGCGAAAAAGTTACAGAATGGAAATCAATGAACGGGAGTTTGTCAAGGATGTCCATTGTTGCCACTCTCATTTAATATCTCTATAGATGAAATAGTAAAGAATGGAAGAAAAATATAAAACCAGCATTTAAACTGGACTGTGGAACTTACTTAATACCCTTTTTGTTTACAGATGACCAAATTGTAGCAAGAGGTGAAGTTGAACATCAAAGATCAACATATTCTTTAAATATAATTGCTAAAAAATTTGGAATGCAAATATCACCTGACAAAATTTTAGAACAAAATGAACTACTTCAAATACCTTGGATATGCTATATCATATTCAAAAGAAGCCGACATTGTCATGGAAATTTCAAACTTCTTAACAGGGATGATCAATAATATTTTCAAACCCCATTAACCTATTTTCAAAAGCATATAAGAATAAGAGTTTAGAATTTTTTGGCAATTTCTTCTCTACTGTATGTAAGGGAATTATGGACCATAAAAACTGCAGAAAAAAAAAAGAATAGAAACTGCAGAAATGATATTCCTATAAAGGACAGCAGCTGATAAATGAAAGAGCTGATAATATGATGGCTAGTAATTCGTGACGGTTTATCTGAAGCAATGGACACATGAATCTACTAGAGAAGATAGCATCTTAGATTTCATGATCACATCAGAGAAACTAGTAATGGACCATATTAGAAAAAGAAATACAATGATTTGGATACTTTGGTTGATTAGGGAATCTAGTAAAACTCAGCAGATTGTTGGCTTAATTAAAAGAAGCTTCACTTGTAGAAGTTAGGAAGTTATACCATTATGATATAGCAGTAATCCAATTCATATGATAAATGAATTGGATTACTGCTCCCACATTTACTTCCCAAGGTTTCTAATAGATGCTAAGAAAATTGTGGGCATTCAGAGAAGAATAAGTGTGTAGAGGGATTGTACCATGATAGTTCTGTATGAAAATTGATTGCTTAGTTATATTCTGATGAATTTATCTAATAGGAGAGGAGATTTAATCGAAGTTTATAAGTTGATATCTATATCTGTTGATATCTATATCTATTACTGTTGATATCTATATGCACTGAATCATTTGATTCAGTGCATATAGATATCAACAGTTTGCTCCTCCATGTTAAATCAGGCCCTACCAGAGTGCATACCAAAAATATAGTGAGAAAGAGAGTGAGAACAAGACATTTTTTGTTATTAGGTTATAAAATGTGCAGAATGGTCTTTATCATGGATTGTAGAAGAAATAAACTTATAACTTTTAGATAATTGTTATGGCTGGAGCATATATGCTAATTAACATTTATGTATAATGATTATTTAATTTGACATTGTATGCATAAATTATTATGGAAAAAATAATAATAAAATAAAATAAATAAAAATATAAGAAAATAAATTATTTTCATCATTTAGTCTTGAGCATGATAAAATTGAATTTCATATTGAAAAGAAGAACATGTAAGAAAGTTTTAAAGTGAATAAAAGTTGAACAGCTCTCAGATGTGAGCTGTAGATTGAAATACACAAATATGATTGAATCAAAAATGAAAGAGTTTGAGAACAGCAACCAAACCTTGGAGATTTGGTGGCAAGCACTGAAGAAAACACTGATTAATTCAGCCAGAGAGACATGTTGTGAGGTTGTCTGTAAGGATAGAAAAATCAGAATTCCATGGTGAACACAGGAAGTTAAAGACACAGTGAAAAAAAAAGAAGAAAGCATATCAAAAGTTCCTGGTAAATAAGTCAGCTTGTGCTCTTAGAGAATACAGAGACAAATGTAAGAAAGCTAAACACCGTGTAAAACTAGCTAAGCAAAAGTCATGGGAGGATTTTAGTAAGAACATAGAAAATAAATATCAAGAAGGTGGCAAGAGATTCTGGAGGTTGTTGAAAAAGCTCAGAAATGGAGGAAAGAGTGCTGTAAAAGGAATTAGAGATGATGAAGGTGACATGAAAAACAGGAGAAATGGATATTCTTGAAGTATGGAGTAATTACTTCGAAAAATTGTTAAAAGAAACAAGCAGTGATGACAGCACAGTGGTAAAAAAAACTGACCAGGCATGCAGCCAGGAATACATATCCATACTTGAAGTAGAAAAAGCCATCAAAAGCCGGAAATGTGGAAAGGCAGCAGGAGTAGATGATATTCGACCAGAAATGCTGAAGAGTCTTACAGTGGCTGCACTGCATAGTTCAGAAAGCCTGGACAGAGGGACGAATTCTTGATGATTGGAGTAGAGCTCTAATAGTACCCATATATAAAAAGAGAAATAAAACAATGCGAGAATTACAGAGGTATTTCCCTACTGAGTGTTCCTGGTAAGATATACGCAAGTATACTTGAGAAATGGTTGAGAAGGATTGTGGAAGAGTAGCTTTGTGAAGAACAAGCTGGATTCAGGCCAAATAGAGCCTGTCAGGATCAGATTTTCACTTTATGACAGATAGTTGAGAAATCATGGGAATATAACAAAGATCTCTATTTAAGTTTTGTAGATCTGGAAAAGGCATATGACAAGGTGCCGAGAGAGAGAGAGAGAGAAGCTATTCGAAACGCTACAGTTGTATGGTGTTAATGGGGCATCATATCAAGCAATTCTTAGTCTTTATTTGAGTTGTAAGTCAGCAGTTAGAATTGAAGGAAGTACAGGAAGGTGGTTTAATGTTAAATATGGTGTCAGACAAGGATGTACATTATCTCCTCTGTTATTCATTATCTATATGGATCACGTTATGAAAGAAAGTGGTATTAAACCTAATATCAAAATTAGAGATGTTAATGTCAGCTCTTTGCTTTATGCGGATGATGTTATACTTCTAAATAAATCTGCTACAAGTCTGCAAGATTCCCTGACTAAAGTGAATAACTGTTGTAATAGATATAGTATTGAAGGTCAGCATTAAAATGACAAAAGCAATGAAAATAGGCAGAAACATTGAAGATATCAACTGCATTGTGAATGGAGAACCTATAGAACAGGTAAAACATTTCAGCTACTTAGGCACGATTTTTTGTGAAGTTGGTAAATTAAATATGGAAATAGACAACAGAATCAACAAAGCCAGTATGGTAGGAAGTCAACTAAATAAATTTATATGGAATAAGAGAAAAATTAGCCAAAACACTAAATTAGCTGTATACAAGACAGTGTTCAAACCAGTTTTAAGTTATGAATCTGAGTGCTGGGTCAGAAGTAAAATACTTGACCAAAGACTAGAAACTGCAGATATGAGAGTTCTGAGAAAGATTAGGATCATGAACAGATGGGATCAATGGCAGTATCATATTAAAAACGAGGATATTAAGAAAGAACTTGACATTGTCAGCATCCAAGAATGCATTAGCAGAGCTAATCTCAGGTGGTATGGTTACTTAAACAGAATGGGAGAGAAAAGATTAGTAAAACAAGTGTTCTCTGCCATGTTGGCAGAAAAAAGAAGAGGAAACCAAGATGTAGATGGATTGATACAGTAAAAAGTGCCTTAGAAGATAGAAATATAAGATCTGATAATGTTGGAGTATTGACAGGTAACAGACTGATTTGGAGGAAAATTGTAGATGGGAAGTTAGTACTGATGTAATTGCTCATGTAGTACTATCATATCCTGTACACCCCTTGAGGGTATATATCAGGAATTTGATGATGAAGATGACATGAAAAATTGAATATTAATATATTTTAGATGACAAGTTGAGCATTTCTGGTTTATTATCATCTATTCCAAGTGACTTTCCAAATTTCATATTGATTGGATTTTAACGCTATAGATATGAACACAGATTGATAAGAAGATAACTATTAACTTAAATGCTAATATTTCACTGGCATTATATCCAGGATCTTCAGAACACACTTCTTTAGGAGTAACGGCATTAAGTCAGGGATACAATTTTGCTGTTACTCCTAAAGAAGTTCCAAGAGCCAAAATAATGGCTTATTTTGAACATGGGATATATACGACCTACCTCCAGCAATAGCCAATAATATTCGATTAGATGTCGCCAACATCCTAATCCATTCTAAGCCTCCCAAAAATAATATACCATATAAAGAAATCATGGCCCTAAAAGAGTTGTACAATAATAACCACATTACCATAACTAAATCAGACAAAGGAAAAGCAACTGCAGTGATGGATACAACAGAATATGGAAGCAAAATGCATGCACTTCTCCAACCCCAGTCAACATATCAAATTATAGATCGAGATCCCACCAACTCACAAAAGAATAAGGTGCAAGTTATTGATCAAAGTCACTTCCTGGCCAAAAGAAACAGTCAACAAACTCACACCCCTCCATATTAAAACCTGGGATATATGGAGCTCCAAAAATTCACCAACAAGGTACACCTTTACACCCTATTGTAGATAGTATAAACAGTCCCACATATAAACTTGCTAAACATTTAGCCAAACTTCTAGCCCCTTGCACAAACAATTCTCCCTCTTTTGTTAAAAATTCTACCCATCTAAAAAGTATTTTAGAAAACCACCCTTAAAAAGTTCAGACTTAATGGTCAGTTTTGATATCACCTCATTATTCACGAATGTACCATTAACTGAAAAACACTTAACTAATTAAATTCACAATTTCTCCCTGATATATTTCAGCTATTTAAATTCACAGTACAGACAGGTTATTTTACATGGAAAAGGAAAATAATATACAAACAATTAGATGGGACAGCTATGGGATTCCCCCCCCCCCAGCCAACTTCTACATAGAACATTTGGAAAAGCTAGCTATCAATACAGCCACACTCAAACCTAGTCTCTGGCTACCCTTCCTGGACACACTTATCACACGTCTTCCAGAAGGTTCCTTATCATTCTCAGTTTATAGAAAACCCACACATACAAGGAGATATTTACACAAACAATCACACCATCACCCTTCTCAACAATATCGTATCTTAAAAACACTAACCCATAGAGCTAGAGCAATTTGTTTCAATGACATTGCTCTCACTGCTGAACTTTCTCACCTTGCATCTGCATCACACCTTCTTGACCAATGGCTATAATCCCCATAAGATAGATAAAATACTAAATACTTACCAAAAATTCCCCCCCCCCCCACTATCTACCACAGAAGACTACAACAAAACTATCACCATCCCATATATTAAAGGCACATCTGAAAAGATATCTAGGGTGCTTAACAAACACCAACTACGCACTGTATTTAAACCTTATGTGAAATTGGCAACTCTCATCCGTTCGCCTAAGGACAGATTCTCTCCTTTATCACATCCAGGAGTCTACGAAGTGCCCTGTTCATGTCATTGAGCTTACTATGGACAGACAGGAAGAACTGTAGACATCCGCCTCAGTGAACACAAAAAATATATCTGGCACTTTTGCTATGGCAAGTCGGGTCTGGCAGACCATGTTTTGGATACCCCTGCACACAGGATCAATTGGAAAAAAACAAAAACAAAAGTACTGCACAGAAGCTTTTACAAGTCAGAGAGGTTCCTGGAATCAACAGAAGTCTTGAAACATACTCCAGACCTCAACAAGTATAGCTGTATAAATCTACCAAAGATTTGGGAGACAGTCATCCTAAGACCAAATTAATATCTCCTTTTTTTTTTAACTTCGATGGTGCCTAATTAGGACTTTAGTCTTTGTGTTGCACACTACAATTACTCATACTAGTTCCACTGTTACACCGAATTGTGGTTGTCTCGCTACTGTAACAAACTTTGTTTGTGTGCTCTGAAGATGCTGGATATAATACCAGCGAAGAAATATTAGCATTTAAGTTAATAAATAGTTATTTTCTTAGCAATCTGTGTTTGCATCTATACCATTAAAATCCAATCAACATGTGCGACGAACACATAAGCCTTTTCACACGGTTTCCACGTTTCAGGTTTTTTAGTGCCTTTCTCTACTTCAAGTATTGATATGCATTAGTTTTGAGTGTTTTCTACCACCATGACATCACTGATTAATGAAACAAGGAGTCTATTTATGACGTTATGGTGATTGTAAACACTCCAAAGGAATGCAATCAGGAATTCATATCGATACTTGGAGTAGAGAAAGTCACCAAAAACCTGAAATGTGGACAGTCAGTTGAAATAGGTGATATTCAACTAGAAATGCTCAAATATGGAGGTGTAAAACTTTTTTACACTGGTTACACTGCAAATTTAGAAAAATTGATCAGAGAGTCAAATTATCAGATGATTGGAGTACAGCTGTCATAGCACTCATCAATAAAAAGTTCCTTTTTTATTGATGTGAAAATTAGAATTTCTGTATGATGTGTTACTGATAAGATTTATGCAAGTATATGTGAAAAATGGATAAGAAAAATTGTGGAAGAGAAACATGGAGAAAACAAGCTAGGTTCAGGCCAAATAGAGGTTGTCAGAATCAGATTTTCACTTTATGACAAATAGTTGAGAAATCATGGGAAGATAACAAGGATCTGTATGTATTTAAATTTTGTAGATCTGGAAGAGGAATATGATAAGATACTGAGAGAAAAGCTGTTCGAAACACTGCAGTTATATGGTGTAAATGGGACATTATTGATGTTAAATCAGGTTTGATACAAGGGTGCAAATTTTCCCCACTGTTATTCCTCATCTATATGGATCACATTATGCAGATACAATTGTATTAAACCTGATATTAAAATTAGAAATATTAATATCAGCTCTTTACTTTATGCAGATTTACTTATACTCCTAAAGAAATCCAGTACAAGTCTGCAGGATTTCCTGATTAAATTGAATAACTGCTGTAATAAATTTAGAATGAAAATCAGATTATAAAGACAATGAAGATAAGCAGAAAGATTGAAATCCCGAATGGAGAACCTATAGAACAAGGAAAACATTTCTGCTATTTACGAGGGTGGTCTGAAAAGTTTTCAGCCTAACAATGAAAAAATGAATTTATAATTTCACAATTATTTTTATTTTTCAACATAATCTCCCTTAAGACTAATGCATTCATTCCAGCGATGCTCCAGCACCATTATCTCGTTCTCAGTAAGATCTGCAAAATACCCCTCTACAGCTGCAGTCACCTCTTGATTCGAAGAAAAACGCTGACCAGCAAGGAAAAGTTTTAGTTTTGGGAAGAGGGAGCCAAATCTGGGGAATAGGGTGGATGTTCCAACAATTCATAGTGTTGGAACATCCACCCTATTTTTCCAAAACACCTTTGTGGGCAGGTGCATTGTCCCGATGAAAGATGATTTTTTTCTTCTGCAAACCAGGTCTTTTCTCATGAATTTTTTTGTCTGGTCTAGTTAAAAGATCAGAATAATATTCCTCGCTTATTGTTTTACTCTTTTCAAGATAATTAATAAACAAAATGCCTTTAGCCCCAAAACACCGATGCCATGACCTTTCTTGCTGATGGAACCGACTTTGTCTTCTTTGGTGCTGAACAACCAGCTTCTGTCCACTGTTTTGACTGCTGTTTGGATTCTGGTGTGTAATGGTGAATCCCAGTCTCATCAGTAGTAATAAATTGATGCACAAAATCAGTTTTATTCTTGTTAAAATGCTCCAAGCAGTGTTCAGAGATTTTCATGCGAGTACGTTTTTGATCTGCTGTGAGCAAGTGCGGCACCCATCTTGCACAAAGCTTTTTCATTTGCAATTCTTCATGCAAAATATATCCTACACATTCTTTTGAAATGCATATATAGTCTCAGCAGTTTCACACACTTTGACTTGGCCATCATCCAGTACCATATCATGCGCCTGATGAATGATTTCTGGTGTTGTTACACTTTTTGGACATCCTTCACGTGGATCATCTTCAAGGTTGGTATGTCAAAAATGAAGGAGAAGAGTGCCCATAAACTTTTATGAACTTCGAATTGAATTTCTTTTGGTGTTAAACCTTCTTTTATAAAGAATTTTATAACCTCGTGATATTCAATTTTATCCATTTCAAGAGATACAGGCAACAGTTTTGCTTTAGACACCTGTATAAAACATACTACTTGATAGAATGACTTGCTATTTCACATGGATACTTATGACAGATGTACCAACATAGAAAAAAAAATCTTGCCAATAGCGTTGCCATCTATGGTCGAGGCCAAGAACTTTTCAGACCGCCCTCATAGATATGGAAATAGACAATGGAATTAACAAAGTGGGCATGATAGGGTGTTAATTGAATAAATTTATATGGAATAAGAGAGAAATTAGTCAAAACACTAAATTAGTTTATGGATCAAGTTATAAGATACACTTGATCAATGACTGGAGACCACAGATAAGAGAATTTTGAGAAAGATGCAGGGGTGTATAGGTGGTGTTAATGACAGTATCATATCAAAAATAGGGATATTAGGAAAGAACTTGACATCGTTAGCTTTCAGGAATGTGTTAGCAGAGCAGTTCTCAGATGGCATTGTCACTTAAACAGAATGGTTAGCAAAAGAAGTGTTGTTTGCCAGGATGTCAGAAAAAGACCCTGAGGGAGACCAAGATCTAGGATTAATACAGTAAGAATCATAGAGGATAGGAATATAAGATCTGATAATATTGGAAACTTGACACATAACTGATTAATTTAGAGAAAATCATTGATAGAAAGTTAGTAATAATGTAACTTTGCAGGTGCTATTATCATAATATTCTGTATGCCCCTTGAAGGTGCATGTCAGGAATTTGATGAAAATAGTTATCTAAGAAATTATTTATAATATTGAGTTTGCATTCATGAACACATTCTTATACTAATATTGAATTTATTAAAATTTTGGTTTTATTTGCAGATGCCCAAATTCCACCCTTTGGAAGAGGATGCAAAACTCTTCAGTTTACTTGCAAAGCTATTGGCCATTCACGTGTGTTTGTTATATATGGTGAGGAACAGAATGCCTTTAAAACTACGGCTGTTATTGCATGTCATAAGCCTTTAAAGGTAAGCTAAATGGAAAGAAAATATAAAGGTTTGTAAATGATCTTATATAAAATTGTGATTACTTTTTTTTTTCTGCAATCCTTGTTATCTCAGTTTAAAAGTTAAAATTAGTTTTGTGTAATATACTTGATGAGCTTTCTATTATGCAGTATAAAATAATACATATTCACTATAAAATTCCAAAATTTGTTTTCCTTATTTTATTTATATTTTTAAGTCCTTCCGTTCTGTGCCACTCACTCACAAATTACAACTCTGAGCTTAAATAGAAGTTTAAAAATGTATGCTGTGTGAAACAAATAATGCACATTATTTTCTAAATCAGTACTAAGACTTGCACCGATTATATATGATTCTGAAAACTTAGAATCATGGTCCTTTCAACTTTGTTATTTAGTGTTAAATGTTATGGCTGCCCCATACTTTTCCAGTCAGTGTTGACTGAATGAATCATTATTTAGAAGGATGTTACATGTTTTTATCTTCTTAGTAACACCCTGATTATGTAAATGAAGTATTTTAAAAAAAAATTTTCCACCTCTTTTCCATTGATCGTGTCTTTCTTTATTTCTGATGAGATTCAGGTTGTTCCTTTAGTTGGAACAACCAACTAAAGGTTGGTTGTTCCAACTAAAGAAACAACCTCATTGTTTTTTCACTGTTTATTCTAGTTCCCTGATGAAAACATTGGGCTTTGTTTATACATGCTTGTGCAATGCTCCATTTGCATGACATTTGATCTTATTGTACAATCATATTTGCATGTGCAGAACACAGTTTGGCTGGTTATGTTCTAAATTTCTAGCCCACCCTTATTCTTTCAGTATCCGTGTAAACACCTACTAACTGGCTCACTATAAGAAAGAGTTAATGCCTGGACATTGGGTTGGTGGAAGTCTGAGTTGCTTCTGTGTATTCCTCTGTAAAGGTTTCCTCCCATTTACCTAATTAGGACCCTTAAGTGGCCCTATTGTGTATTTTATTTTAATGACTTCTAATGATAGTTTAAATATCTTTCATGGAGGCAAATTACAGTGGCCACTTGCCATAACATACAAAATGATGCACTACAGCAAACTGATGCTGTTTTAAGCTCACTATTACAAAGAGTAAAAGCACAAAACCTTCTCAACAACGAGCTGAAATTTTCTCACAAATCACATCACGGAATACACTTTTTGGGAGTACTCCTAAGGGCGGAATAAAATGCAAATAAAATTTATTTGCATTGTATATTAAAATTAGAAAATAAAATAAAAAAGTATAGATAAGGTCAATGAACAAAAATGGCAGGAAATAGAATGAAGGAAAAGCCTATTTTTAGTTTTATGTGATTGCAATATATTATTATTTTTTGTCCTGTTTTCATTAAAATTTAGTTATTAAAAAAAACCTAAAATTTTTAGAGAAAGGATGAAGATATTAAACAGTAAATTTTTCTATTCATGCCAAGTTACAGTACAAAATTTTTGCCTAAAGTTTATTGCATATTTTTTTGCTCATTCTGTTTTATTATTTATTTATATTTATTTTTATTATATATTATTTATTTAATTATTAGTTTTCTTAATTTACAAAACTGTATTTGATTTTCCTCTTGTTTTTTCATAAAGAATTATTGAAAAAACTACATCCACAGATAAATAAAATCATATTTTTCATGTTTTTAGCCTGTGCATCCTGTAAGAGTTGCTGTTCTGTCACTAGGATCATCAAAAGAAGTTGCATTTGAAGGAGGTCCAAGAGCATGGCCTATGTATCCTGGTGGACATTTCATTACAGGTAAAGTATTTGAGGTATTCAAAGAAATTCTCTCTCTCTTTCTTAAAAAGACACAGGAATTAATCCCCTGTTCATCATAGCTTTGTGTTCCTTGATATGGAAAAAGCATGAATATTTTCTCTAATATATGACTACACCTCGCCAGTTTCTTAGTTACCTAAGCCACTTTCGGCGGGGGGAAGGTTTGAAGGGCAGTCAACCTGAAGAACAATTGAACAGACAACAGTATGGTCAATGCTTTCATTATTGAGTCTTAAAATTCAAATGTTTATTAAAATATCTAATTTAACTTTACTGATTAGTTTAATGAGGAATCATTCTTGACTGAAGTTACTGTTTTGCACTTTTTTACCTCACTCCCATGTCACAAGTGCCACTTGAATATCTTAATGAAGTTTTTCTTTTAAAATTTCCAGGTAAATTTAATTTTGTTCATGTGTAACTTGATTCCACCATATCACACATTGGTAATTGGATTTTGTCATATTCAGTAATGCTCTTATATTTTTCTTAAAAGCTGACGCATTTGTTGGTCCTATGGTTATCCAGCAAAAATTCCTGTGATTGTGGTACCAACAGATCCCACAAACTATCTTTCCCTATCTATCTATATTTCTCTCTCTCTCTCTCTCTCTCTATATATATATATATATATATATATATTGTGCACACAGGTTTGGTCTCCTGGTTTCTGTTGTGATTTTGATGCAGTGGAGAGATTGCAAAAGAGCGTGTTAAAAAAATGATATCAAGATTGTGGAATACTGATTACGAAGCCAGTTTGAGAATAATAATAATAAGAAGAAGAATTAATATCAAGATCACATCATGTAGCTAAGAGGAAAAAATTTCCTGATACTCAAGAATAAAATATTTTTGCTAATAATTTATGTGAGACCAAGACTAGATTTTTACTTTACAAAACACTTGAAAAATCATGGGAATATAACAACAATTTATGCTTAGGCTTTATTAAAAAATTTTAAATTACAGGGTGTTCGGGATAAATTTGACAGTTTCGTAAGGAAAAAGAAAATCTTCTTTGTATCTATTAAATTTAATGAATTGACAAAAAAACATTACAGGCAGAGTTAATTACAATACTATCAACAAGATTTACTCAAAATAACCACCATTAGCATCGATCACAGCTTCAATTCTGCTTCGGAACCTCGAACAAGCTGATGCTACAGTCTCCCTGGGAAGGGCCGCAAAAACTGTTTTAATTTTATCCATTAACTGGGCTTTTGTATTACTGGAAGTGCGATTGGTGTCTTTTTCAACTGCGCCCCATACAAAATAATCCATGGGGTTAAGGTCTGGGGAGTTTGGAGGCCAAACATTTGGACTGGTGAAGTCGTAGAAATTTTCAGACAACCATTTTTGACTTTTCCCAGAGGTGTGGCAAGGGGCCGAATCCTGCTGCCATACATACGGCCTACCATTGGCTACCCTTGTTATCCAGGGCTTGACTCCACGAACAAAGCCCGAATTCCAATGCCAGGGTTCTTCAATACCTGTTCCTGCAGATTTGCGAGGAATTCTGCTGTACGAACGCAATCAGATCGTCTGCTAGGGATCTTTCTTCTTGCTACATCCTCGTAGTCACCATTGCAAGTCTCTAGTTCATGCCTGATTGTTTTTACTGTATTCAGGGAGCATTGGGCAGCAGTCGTAATATCCTTATTTTGATGGCGGGCACGAATCATCATGATACAAGTTATTCTCTTCCATGATTCAGGTGGGTTCCAGCTATCCATCCTTTCTGACATCTTGTATATGAATGAAGAAGGGTCCAAACTTTTAAATGAAGAGAAGTGTGTGTTAATACATGTAACTTACGGAAAAATATAATTAATTATAAATATGTCAAATTTATCCCGAACACCCTGTATATGATGTAAACATAACTTTAATGCAGAATTATACATAGCTTAATTTTTAAATGTTGATATGATGATTTCATATTAAATTAGGCATAAGGCATAGTAATACATAACCTCCACTATCATTAAAATCTATATCTATATATATATATATATATATATATATATATCTGCAAAACAAATTTAAGAAAAGGATATTAAGCCAGTTATGAACATAGAAGTCATTTCAACTCTCTTTTCCTTATTATGTGAGATGATGTTATCCTCTCGAATAAATGTGTTATATCTTAAAGAGTCCTTATTCAAATTAAATAATGCTGCAACAAATTTGGTATGAAAATCAACAAAAGAAGTAAGGAAACGATAGTAGATAAACATCATGAAGATAGGATTTTGTAATAACATTCTTGTATAGCGACACCATTCAGTATTACAAATGATCCTTGAGACATTTTTAGCATTTATACTGTAAAAACATAATTTTGTTTTTCTTAATTGAAACATGGACCAATCAAAACCAAAATTATCATCATCATTACAAATTTTAATAGAGATCCTTAACCCAAATTTCATTGTTTTATCAAACCAAAAAGGAATTATCATACCGTATCATTTTGCATGTGCACAAAAAAGAAAAAAGTCATCAGGCTTTTATGATGTAAAATTGTTAATTTCACAGTTAATGGAAAGCTATAATTTCCTAATACGTACCCTCAATGAGTGTACAGGATATGAAACTACTGTATGATTAAATTTACATCATTGCTAATCTTCAGTCACAATTTTCTTCTAAATTAGTCTGTCGCTTGTGAGACTAGTATCATCAGATTGGTCTTTTAAGGCACTTCTTACTGTATCAATCCATCTAGATCCTGGTTTTCCTCTGGGTCTTTTTGCTGCTTTTAAATACTAACAATGTTAGTATTTAAAAGCAGCAAAATTTAATATTAATAATTTAATTTAATATTAACATTGTTAATATTTGAATACTAGCAATGTTAATTTCTTTTGTAATGGCTTTATTTTTAAGATTCTACTATTGATGCCATCTGTTCACTCCCTTAATTTTTCTCAGAACTCTCAGATCTATAAGTTAAAATAGGTTTATACCATGTCTTGTATATGGCTAGTTTAATGTTTTTTTGTTTTTTTTAATTTATTCACTTGTGTCTATTTCCACATTTAATTTGCCATCTATGCTAAAAATTTGTGCTTAAATAGCTGAAATATTTTACTCGTTATAAAAATTCTCCCTGGAGAATGCAGTTAAAGATTTCCTCATTCCTGCCTCTTTTTAGTTCCTCAATTTAGTTGAAGAATCCTAGAGATTTATACTGGATTTGTTTAGTTGTATCTCATAATATGTTGAAGAAAGAGCTAAGTTTATATCTCTGAAAAATAATGTGATCCCATATACATTATTTTTTTCAAGATATTATTTTCAAGAATAAAAGTGGGGATAGAGTGCACTCTTGTCTCACACCTGATTTTACACCAAACCATCTTTCTGTCGATAGAAGTGTCAACTTTAAAAAATTAATTTTGTGAAATAAACCTATGCCTTAAAGAGTTTTGTCAAATGTTGGTACTTTTGTAAATAATCTGGTGTATGTTCATAGTTATAGTGTGGTTTATAAAATGTTGAACCATTTTGGCTTATGTAATAAATGAAATTACATTATGCTTAAGTATAATAAATAAAAATAAATCCTCTAATGCCTTTTGATTCCCATAAGGAGTAGGCAGAAGTGATATGTTATCCATAAGTTTTTTGAAATCAGTGGGTAGCTAGTCTCCATCCTTACTAATTGTTGGGTTCATTTCTACTGACAATTTGTTGATGAAAATATTATTTTTTGTAAGTTGTGTGAATTCTGCAGTCAGTTTTTTCCTGAGCTATAGGGCTAAAAATCTAAGTTTCTGAAGGGGAAAAAAAACTCTACTTGCTTGCATCAAATATTAACTAACTCATACTGAAAAAAGGGTCTTCCGTGACTCATGGTTAACTACGGGTGTAACGACATGTGGTGAGGATCATATCTCTTCCACATATTGTTGTAAGTATTCGTGACTGTAATCCGTGTGTGTTCACGGGACCAGTTTGCCTGTTCTGAGGGACGAAACACCTGAGTTTCTTGGTGAAAACCCCCCTCTACCTCCATATAAGACCGGCTAACTCACCTTTAGTCGAAAGTGACCAGATAAAGGTTCCTCAGGTCATAGACGGGAATCGAATCCAGGTCTTTCTGACCAAAGGGCTTCGTCTATACTGGCTGGGCTACGAAGGCTCAGTAGTAGTAGTTCTGCTACATTTTGAAAAATAGGTGAGATTTATAACTAACAATATGGATGTAATATTTATTGTCTGAAAACATAATGACCTAAAGGAAATGACTTTTTACCATTTCCATACCACACACACAAAAAAATGACATTAGAGTAATTGGAAAGAAATAATTTCTTTTTTTTTTAAATTTTTTTAGATGTTACAATCAATAAAATACCACTGGACTATCACTTCTTTACCTATGTAAAAGTGAGCATGCCAGTAATACAGCATATTAAGGGATCTTATATAATATAATAAATATAAAAATCATACCATATGAAGAACATTCTGCACTTAATTTTTTCTGAGTTGCAATGTTAAAAATCTAGGTTTCTAGGAAGAAAGAACCCTACTTGTTTACATCAAAGATTGATGCAGTCCAGTCCTTGAAAATAATGGCTTGTCTATCATAAATCCATCCACATAGACCATTGTTTTCATGCCAAATTTCTACCCTCCCCAGTGCAAAAATTTGGCATCATTACTATTCCAAAAAATGGATAATTTTGCATCTTAAGAGATGACCAGAAGAAAGAAGGAAGTGGTATACATTTTATGATGACTTCATGTTAGAAAATTATCCTATGAAAAATGTTTACAAGCTGTTATGCATGTAGAAACCACAGATATAAGATATGGGAACATTCATCTTTTTTGTGCAGTGGTGTCATTTTTATTTATATCACTTCATTATGTAAAATTTTACATATAAGAGTTTTTATAAACCAGTCCAAGAACTGTGTAATCTTCTCAAGAGACTCCTAAAAATAGTGATCCCTTCTGGAAATATCCAGTCATATATAAAATTTTTTATTCCTGAAGAAAGCATTATACAATCTACTTTTACTATAACGAACGCTGCTGCAATAAAATCACTCATTATAACAAACTACTAAACAGTTCCGACAGGTCCCACAGGCACAGCTAAGGAAAGTTCACTATAGCAAATTGTCCACCATAGCAAAAATCCAGATTGCTTATCTCATAAGCAATCTGAATCCTTCCTTTTAGGCTTGCACGGTGATCTGAATACATTTTTGAAAATTATGGAGACAACTACCGTGTTTTAGTAAAACTTTAGTTTAATATAACTAAACTCTACATTCGACGTTTCAACCTTTATATCAAGGTCATCTTCTGGAGCATTATGCACTATATACAGAGAACAAGATACACTACAATCTATCTGGTTTCTTAAAGTTACTGACCAACCGTTACAACAACTGTTGGCCTGACCTCTAGTGAAAAAAAATAAATAAATAAAATAATATAGAATATAAATCAACGCTAGAGTCCTATTCTTAATATTATCTGTTGGTTGTAGAATTACATTGGGCACAATAACAAATCTATGTGTGTGTGTATACACACACACACACATTTATAATATGATTATACATGTACATTCCAACCAGTTGGTGTGGAATGGTTTCTAATACTAGCTAGAAGTTGGCTAGAGTCCTGACTTGTGCTGGATCTTATGTATTAGGTAGGCTGAACGTGTGCCATCCAGATTCTTGGAATGTTCATGCCACCATTGTTGTTGCTCTAACCAGCAAGAACTAAAAATCATCAGCGACACATTCATAAATAATGGCTATAACAAAAATACTAATAAAATATTCCATAAAACATCAACAAAAAAGAATCTAGATTACAGTAAAACCATAGCCATCCCATACATTAAAGGGTTATCAGAAAAAATCAACAGAATCCTAAACCATTATAACCTCAATGCCACCAACTAAACTTAAAACGATATTCAACTCCTCTAAGGATCCTCTCCTCCCCTTGGCACATCCTGGAGTCTATTGCATCCACTGCACTTGTAACTTACTGTACATTGGCGAAACAATCCCTATACGTAAGAAAGAACACATAAGACACATTTAATATAACCATTTTGGTGAAGCAGGCCTCTCAGATCACGCGCTCAACACCTTGACTGGAAAAGCACCCGCTCCTTACACCATACAAAAACCTAGTACGAAAGGAAATTTAAGGAAGCCTGCGAAATTCTGATAAACCACCCAAATATCAACAACAATGCCGACATGAACATTCCAATCTGGATGGCACACATTCAGCCTACCTAATACATAAGATCCAGCATAAGTCAGGACTCTAGCCAACTTCTAGCTAGTATTAGAAACCATTCCACACCAACTGGTTGGAATGTACATGTATAAATATATTGAAAATATATGCAGACTTGTTGTTGTGCCCAATGTAATTTTACAACCAACAGATAATATTAAGAATAGGACTCTAAGCGTTGATGTATGTTCTATTTTATTTTATTTAATTTATTTTTTTTTCACTAGAGGTCAGGCCAGCAATTATTGTAACGGTTGGTCAGTAACTTTAACAAACCAGATAAATTGTAGTGTAGCTTGTTCTCTGTATATAGTGAATATGCTCCAGAAGATGACCTTGATATAAAGGTCGAAACGTTGAATGTAGAGTTTAGTTATATTAAACTAAAGTTTTACTAAAACACGGTAGTTGTCTCCATAATTTTCAAAAATGTATAAGCAATCTGGACTTGATTTTCATGAAACATGGAAGTTGCTTATTAGATAATACTTCAGATCTCAGTTATTCTAACAGATGCCTAAATGCAAGAATGCTGATAGTAAACATGATATTCACAACATAAGATTTGAATTTTCCATAGTCTATGTTGTTAACATTTCTTTTAATGTATCATTGTACATTTATTTCATTTTATGTGAAAAAAAAAATGTGCATACTAGTTAACACTTAAGCTACTAGATAATTATGCATCAAAACTTGGTTATATCTCTTTATTATTTATTTATTACAACAGTAATAGTTATTTCAAAACGTTCAGTTTTTAAATAAAAAATCTCGTAAAAACAAATTGCTATAACAGATAAGTGTTGAAGAACAAGCTTAGTTTAGGCAAAACAGTAGAGTCAAGAACAGATTTTTACTTTCACAAATAGTTGAGAAACCATGAGAATATATCAGAGATCTCATGTAAATCTTCAAAAAGTTTGAAACATAATAAAAGAAGCAAAGGAAAGAATTGTTCAGAATGCAAAAAGTATATGCCATAAATGAATGGAACCTTGCTTAGAGTAATGTGTAGCTTATATATAAGTTGTACATGATAGAATTGAAGAGCATATCGGAAGATGATTTGAGGTCAGGTTTACAGTTGTATATATCCACTGCTATTAATAATCTAGATGAATAGCATTAAGCAAGTGATAAATTTGAAAATCAGCAAAAAATAAACTTCTGAAAATTGAAAACAGTATTTTCAAATGGCAAATATATGCTACTCCAAAACCAATTTTGACTTATGGATTTGATAGTAGAGTCAAAAAAATAAAAATAGTTAATCAAGACCAGACACCATGATATGAGAAATCTGAAGAAAACCTTGGGTGTGAACAGATGGTAGAACAATATTAAAACAGAGGATATCAGAGAGGAAATTAGTGCTCAAGAAGCAGAGCTAATCTAAGATAGTAAGGTCATTTAAACAGAATGGAAAAGGGAAAAAAAATTAGTGAAATAGGTAATTGAAGTCAAAATGGCAGAAAGTGATCTAGAGGAAGACCAAGATATCAATGGATTGATCCAAGAGTTCTACAGGAGATTGAATTCTAAACTGACCATATTGAAGACCTGAAATAATAAGCTGGTTTGGAAGAAAACTGTTAGTTGACAACTAGGATTTTGAAATGTTAATTATGTTTGGACTGCTATGTTATCTTGCATCCACTGATGGTGTGTGCCATGAAATTCTGGTGATGCTTACAAAATTAAAAATAAATTCAAGATCATGTATGAAGTATGTTTTAATCATAATGAAAGCCGAATACAAAAATATTTGTTTGCAATAATAGGAAGCTATGTCTCTCATGTTTTTTTATGGAATAAAAAAAAAACCTTTTTAAAACTAAACTACATAATATACACAGTTTACAATTATTTTTATTGCTTGTACCTTTTTTAACTTTGCCAACAATTTATTTTTAAATATATTTTTCTTTTTTAGTGACAGCTGAGAAACAGAATTTGGTTGATATCGTAGCAGTCAAAGACAAATATCGATATAACAGTAAGTATAGTGTAGTGTAGTGTAGTGCCTACATGTACATATCTTATTATATTTTGTTCCCTATGAAGATAATTTGACTTCACTGAAATACTGTAAGTTTTAATTAAATTTATTTCATTTAATATTAGTCTATGTTTCCTTAAAAAATACAGTTATAACAGTAAGTAATTTGTTAATAATGCCTTCATATGTTATTAGAATTACTTCATTAACTTAGTTACACATCTCCCATTTGATGCTGTTTCGTTTTGTTTATTTCAGAGGATCTTCATATATACAGGATAACATGTAAAGATTTAGGAGAAACAGTTAGTATTTTTCATTATTTACTTGTATGGATTAATTATATTAAAAAAGCAAATATTAAATATGCAGAATACTAAAGTGATAATGAAAATATCTTCTACAAAGTACAATACAAGTTAACATAAAAGTAGTAGGTTAATGAATATTACTAAATTAAAAATTAAGTTTATATTAATTAACATTAAATGAATATAACTGATATTTCACCAGTATTTCAACTAGCTAAATCAAGCAAGATCAGCATAGGTGTATGGAAACTGTTAGACTAAAATACAAAATTTAATTAACAACATGCATATGGTTGTCTCTCATTATAGCAAATACTGCTATAACAAACTCATACTCTATAAGAAACTGCTAAAAATATCCATCTATAAATGCAATGTTGTTCTAAAAGAAATTCATTATATCAAACCATCACCGTAACAAATTATTCTTGCAGCTTGAAAGTCCCAGCCTTCGCCTGCAAAACATGAAATTCTTTAAAATTAAGACAAATCTGTTGGAGAGCATAGGTGTCATAGCCATCCATCCATTCTCAGACAGAGATAGTCTTCCACAGTGAAAACCTGCCATATCATCAGGCATAGGCTATAAGGGATTGGTTTGAGGAACAAAACATCACCCATCTTGAATGCGTAACTGAATTCACCAGATTTCAACCCAGTTGAATACATGTGTCTACTGATATGTGATGTAAG
This sequence comes from Typopeltis vanoorti, assembly GCF_054136105.1. Taxonomy (NCBI): domain Eukaryota; kingdom Metazoa; phylum Arthropoda; class Arachnida; order Uropygi; family Thelyphonidae; genus Typopeltis; species Typopeltis vanoorti. The sequence goes on from NC_143568.1 coordinate 83,413,632, forward strand.
GCATATAGATACATGCTTCTCTCTCTCTCTCTTCAGGGATTGTGGAATGCTTTGAAGACATCGTAATATAGAGATCAATGTCATTAGACATTTATCAGAGTGAATGCAAGTGGTATGAACCATTACTTGCACTGAAGCAGTATGCTATGATATTCAGCAGGTGATCATAATTCATTTTCATTGTAATGTGTTTTATACACACACACACGCACATGCACTTAAAAAAAAATATATATATATATGCGTATGGCTGCATCTTTCTTACTGTAGATTTACTACATTCGTTTGCAAACTAATTTATTATCTATGTAATAATAATGATATTATTATTATTATTACATAGATAATAATAATATATAATATATTCATACAATGAACCTGTTGAAAAGATAGTAAAATTAATATTAAATATTTCTCAAGTTGAAATTTTAATTTCACCTCGAGTTAAATACAAAATGCTCTTATCACATGAATATGCATGTAGTACTGTGCAAGACAGAATTCATCCGCAATCATATTGTAGTAGTCGTGATTATCTATTGCATTATATTTATGCATGTTTTTGACAGTACTCTGTCAAAAAGAAGCAAAAAATATTACACATAATTATTAAGGCATATTTTATTATTATTAATTTTTTGAGTGATGATTCATCACATGAGGTTGCTCCATCTCTGGTACATGGGTATCATGGATGATCAGAAAGTTCAGGAGGAAGAATAAATTTGCTATACTAATGTTGCTTATGAGAATCCCATAAGCTTTCTATATAGATTTAGCCCTGGTTTGGAAACTTGGGTTTGAATCCCATCTGGGATGCAAGAATCTTTTTGACTTTTCAGTTGAAAGATGAGTTTGTGGGTCTCATATGGGAAGTGGCAGGTTTTTTCATTCTGCAAAACTGGCAAACCAGCCAGAAGAATAGAACAGTTGTTCTATTTTCTACTGAATCAAGTATATTTTAGGGAGTACAGTTACCTTTCCAAATATGAGAATAGTTGACTGGATTTGTGATTTGTTTAATGTTCATGGTCGTTCAGAGTGGAGAAGTACCTATCCCAAACTTGGATGCTAAAGAAGCAATTCTTGTAAGATATTTATGCTAAAAAAGACTGAAGGTTAAAGTTGGCCCAAGAAGAGAAGCAGTTTCATCTTATGTAGAGAATTTAGGATTGTTATTTTAATATTGCTCCAGAAATTTTGCTGATATGTTTTGTACAAGCATTGTTGAATAGGGAAAAAAAAGTGCAATGTATTGTCATTAGCAAATTTACAGATTGGATTTACGGTCATTTGGAGAAGGTACATGGAATATACAGAAGAAAGTAGGCAAAAGAATTGAGCTCATTGATATGCCTCATCATTAGTTGCAGAGTTTGATAAATATCCATCTGCCACACACACAGGCAGCCCAGTTACCAAAGACAGTCTATAAAATAGATTACTTATAGACTTTTGTCCCAAATCCAGTCAAATGCCTTATATTAACCAAGTCTGGAGCACAAAATGAAGAACTTTTCTGGTATCCAGATTGGGTGACAAGATTCTTCTAATCATGTTCTTTCTGGAAAAAATCAAAGGGTCATTAAATGTTGTGAGTTTAGTATAGTAGAAGGACATCGAATATCTACTGAGGCCATCAGTGTAGAAAACCAGAAGATTGGCTGAGTCCTTATATGTAGTTGCTTTGGCAAATGACAAAATTTCCAATAGTGTTACAATTATTTTGTATTCATGTTGCCAAATGCTCAGTACAGTATCATGTTCAAGGTAGCATTTTGCTGTTAGTGATTAGTCTGGTATTAGTGATGTTAATTGATAAAATGGATACACTTTCAAATTAATATTGGCAGAAGTTTGTTTATTAGCCTCTAAATTTAACCCACAACGAGAGGTATAAGAGCATATAGCACATCAATGTTGAATGGAGTGCAGGTAGAGGAAATCTACTGGCATGTTTCTTGAAGAGCTGGAGGTCATAGTTGTTAAGAAACATATTATGAGGAAGGCTGTTCCAGGTCAGAGGCAGATGGAATAAATGAGGAGGTAGGAGAACCAGGTTCGATGTAGTTGTACTGAAAAGGAATGCTGGGCAGCAGCTGCTGTTGTTTTAATAAGTCTAACAGAAAGCAAAGGAATGATATTTACCAGTTCACTGGAGCACTGACTGTAGAAGTACCTGTTGAAGAGACATAGAGCTGAAACATGACATTTGTGAGATAGAGATTGAAGTGGGTCTGTGAGGAAAGGTCATTTGTGAGCCAAACTGCTCTCTTCTGGACAGCATTGAGAATTTCTGGGGATGCATCATCACAAATGTGTGAACAGATTTGTATTTGTATTGAGTTGGTAGTTGAGCAGGTGTAACTTAGCATCTTGAATGAAAGAGAATGCCTAGTTTTTTGGATTCTATTGATGTGATGTGTTTATGCCAGGGGAAGATGGAGATAAATCTGAGTCCACAAGGAGTCTGGTTATTTGTGCATTACTAAGGATAACAGTAGGTGAGCTGAGATCTCTTTTGCAAGAGAAAAGGCAAGACTGTGTTTTGGTGGCATTGAAGGTAGGCCTTGCTGAAGGTTGGTATAGAGATCAGTGGTTAAGTCACTTAGTTGCAGATGATCTTGATGCTTTGGATGTCCAACAACTACATGGTTTGTTAAAAAGGTAAGATGAATGGAGTGTGCTGTCATCGGCAAAGCTATGGATGGGATTGATGGTGATTGAGAGTAGGTTGTTTAGGTATAGGAGAAAGAAGATAAGAGATAGAATGGAGCTCCGAAGCATTCCTGCATTGGTGATAAAGCTTGAAGAGAGGATGCCCATCATGGCATGCAGTGAATGACCAGAGAGAAAGCTGGTCAAACATGATCAAAAGTCCTTGAGATGATGTGTAGAGTGATGGTGTGATGTGATGTGAAAGTTTCACAGAAATATTTCTGTGAAATTTTCCATGCTGTGTGTCAAGTAGTAACAAGGTAGGCTAAGAGATCAGCAGTGGATCTAGATTGGTAGAATCTAATGCTGGTGGTCACTGATTAACTGGTGGGTCTCTAGGTAGTGGAGAAGTTGACTGTTGATAACTTTTGCTATTATTTTGGAAAGGATTGAGGTCATTGTGAGTGGTCGGTATTTGGGCAACAGACTTGTATTTTTTTTTTTTTTTTTTTGAATAGGTTATATGCTTCCATGTGTTGAGATAAGTACCAGATGAGTATACAAGATTGAAGAAATGATGAAGGACAGGTGTTAGCTGTGAAGTATGTTTGAATACAACTGGAGAGGTGCCATTGAGACCAGGAGATTTTTTAGGAGATTTGCCTTCTTCATTTATGTAGGAATTGGAGGAAAAGAATGATACTTTGAGTAAGGTTAGCTTTGTTTTTGGATGCTGTAACAGTGGCACCATCTGGATGAGAGAGGTGAAAGTGCAGGTGAGCAGAAGTTGTATCGAGCGACCTTTGCAAGGGATCAGAAAGTGCGGCTTCAATTTAGCATTTATTGCATGTGTAAGTATGAAGATGTATTGTAAGCCTGTGGTAAGTTAAGAGTTTTTTCTTCAACAACTGTAGTACATTTTCTATTGAACCATGGTTTGGAAAGTGGATGAGAATTTTGCATAGAATAGGAAATGAAGGCCTTCATGCCAGTGAGGATAATTTGCAACTCACTTGTAGCAGTTGTTTGGGTTGAAGGAGCAGAAGCAGTAGTCATACCATGGAAAGGATGACTAAAAATTCTGGTGGTCATCCTGCTTGGTGCCTAAGGATGTGAGGGAGAAGACTTGCACCAGGTTGTGATCTGAGAAGAGGTGTACTTCTATGGCATATCTGGAAGGATAACTGGTCAAAAAGAGATAGAGAGCATTGGGGTGGGAGAGTGAAGAAGGTGGAAGAGTTTGGGTTGTCAGCATCTCAGGGTAGTTGTATGATTTGCATTAGGTAATTGCTTATAACAGAGGTTCTGCTTTTCATCCAGCTTGATTGATGATATTGAAAAAAAAAGAGCCAGTTGGAATTGTGAGTGTTAAGGTTACCTATGAAGATGATGACCTCAGTATTTGGATAGCTGATTTCAGGTGGTTGAGCTTCATGGAGATGAAGGTGAAGGGATCAGAGTAGTTTTCAGGGTTTTGGAGACAGTTAAATGCAGCAGATGAATATTGCTAAATGAGGCAAGGAAACTTGAGCCTAACAAGGTCAAAAGCAGGAGATTCTAAATTAGCTGTTCTAGCAAGCATTGTCAGATCTCACAAAGGCACAGGTACCACTCTTGTGGTGAAAGTAATTGCAAAGTGTGTAATTTGGACATTGAAGGTGGATAGTAGTGAATATGGATGCAATTTTGGTTTCTGACAAGAGTAAGAGGTCTGGTCTTGGATGCCTCAGATGTTAGTAAAGTTGATTTTTTCGTGGTGATTTTAGTATGATTTGTATAATGTGCTTGGTATGTCTTTTTTTACTGTTTCATTATAGGTTCATTTATAGTTAGATAGAAGAATAGTGGGAACATGCAGTGAGAGAAGATGGTCTTGGATGTGACACCCATACAGAGAGTGACCAGTTTCCTTGCTATAACATGGCCTTAACAGTGCAGCTCACATACCAATTCTTGGACTGCCTCTCCAGCGACAACCTGTGTTGCAGTGTGATTATGCACCAGTTGATTTGGAAAGCCTCCTGATCACTACTGACAGATTCAAGTCTCTGTAATAACTGACAGCTGGCCTGCAGCACCACCATTTTAACTGATGTACCCTCCAAATGGAGGAGATTTGGGGTTTCTAAGTATGGTTGGCATACATTGAAGGATATCACTCATACTATATGAAAATGGGGGGTGGGGGGTTTGAAACCAGAACTCTGCTCTAGAGACCAAACATTGTAGAAAGTTTTTTACCTTGGGTATTATATATGTTAAAGATACCAAGTTATTTTAAATATAAACCTGTTTTTTTTACTCCATTTCCCAAGTAAGCAAACAAACAAGTCAGTCAAGTTTGCACCTGCAAGTATTACAAGTCTAGCTGACCCTGCACGTAGTGCAAGACCACGAGTTGCCTTGGACTTGCACTACGTGCAGGGTCAGCTAGACTTGCAACACTTGCAGGCGCAAACTTGACTGACTTGTCTGTTTGCTTATTTGGGAAATGGAGTAAAAAGACAGGTTTATATTTAAAATAACTTGGTATCTTTAATGACCAAACATTGTATTTGCCACCTCAGGCCTCCTATAAGCCACTTGGTGGTATTTCACTGAATGATGGTCATCTACCATCTAGTGGGTCTAATTGCATTTCCTAACTAGGAAGGTAATGCTTTGCAACAGGAATTCTCTCTGGATTCACCAGCGTTCCTTTTGTAGAAACAGACCATGTTACAGGAAGGCAGGATTGACTTGACAGGGAGAGGCTGTATATTGTGCATCACCTACCCAAAGTATGAAAGTTCTGTATTTATTATTTGCTTTATTGAGATGAATATTGCTTTGTCATCAAAACTGATTGTGTTGATTAAAATGTCTTTGGTTATTAAATCCTGGTGTATATACAATATATATAAATATAATTTATATATATTGTACTACTTGTGCTACTGTAAAGTCATGCACCATTATCAGTAATATTTGTAAGCTTCCGTGGTTATTTTCTAGGCTTCAGAAGTTTTCTGCATATTTTCATAATTTCACTAGACATCAGCAGATGCCATAAGATCAATCTCACCTCACTGATGTTCCACACAAATTCTGGCCAGGTGGTTCTATTGTAGGCTTGTCTTGAGACTTCAGTTCTTTTGAGACCAGTCACTCTAGACACACCATCTATCTCACCGTGTCGTTCATTACTTTTTTTCAGGAACTTTACCATCCATTACCATTTTGAGAAGTCCTTCTTTCATACTTTCTATGTGTCCAATGTATTTCAGCTTTCTTTTGTCAATGCTCTTTAGTTTATACATATCCACATAAACTATAAATTAATGATAATTTACCAATTTTGAAACTCTTTTACTGCTTCTTCAGGGTTAATTTTGCAAAAAAAACACTTAAAAAGATATACTGAATAGAGTATTACAGACAACTCTGAATATAGCAAACTCATAAGAACCACATAAGTAGTTTGTTATAATGAATTTCTTTCAGAATAGCAGTGTGCCTTTGGGTAGTGGTATTCTGAGACTCTGGTTGTGACTTTTTAATAATTTTTATAGTGAGCAAGTTTGTTATAACAATAGTAAATTGTACCTACTGGAGAACACAAACAGTAATTCAACCACAGAAAAGAGTAATGTAGTGCTGCTGAGGAGAGAACATTCCACTAAAAATGAAACTTGAATGAGACAGTGATCTGAATTGCAAAGAAGAGTGGTCACCTCAACTGCATACCTGGAAGCAGAACTGGTTAATTAATAATAGATCTAGATTTTTTAGTAAGTGGAGAGGATTGTCAAGAATGATGAATTGACAACGTAGATATGAATATAAATGAAATTGCACTTTAATAAATATTTCTGATATTTCGGCAACATCACATTGCCATCTTCAAAAGCAACTTACAAAAAAGGCACATGCATGTAGGCACTACAACACTAACTGAGAATGAAGTGATGAAGCTGAAGATGTTGAAAGTTTATTTTTTCACTTGGTTAGAGTATAATAAAATTAGTTTAATCCTTTATCCAAGTGTGAGCAAACAAAGTTTGCGCCTGAAGTATCTTCAGGACTAGGGTAAGGTGATACACACCAGGGCAACTCGTTGTAAAGGTGGAGAAAGCTACCAACACTCCTATCTCAGTATCTCCTATAATGCAAAACACATCTCCTTGCGGATATGTCTAATGTTATGCATTAAAGGAAGGGCCACTACCCAGACTAGTTTCGACCTTTATTGAGGTCTCTTCAGTGGGAGCCAGGCCCTAGTGGAAATACTAGGCAGAAGCAATTTTATTATAAGTGATGAAGCTATTGTTCTCCTAAAAGTCCTGATGGTGCTCCCTAGCAGGCTAAGTAGGTATTCTTGGCCGTTGGGCTGAGGGTCTGCTGATGTAAGCCTCCCAAATTTGGGACAGTCTCATACAACCAAATTTGTTGAGGTTTGGAGAGTTTCTTAGGACTGAAGCTGATTCCATAAATAGTCTTTCGAATTTGTATTTGCTATGGTGTATTACTGTAGCTTTCTTCCACCGTATTCTGTGACGTGTATCCAGAGCATGGTCTGCAAGACCAGAATGGCTGTACTTGTGAAAACAGATGTAGTCCTTGTGTTCTGAAATTTTGATATTCGCTGTCCTGCCTGTTTGGCCAAAATAAGACAGTTTACTTTGGAATTTCAGACCACAAATTCGGACAGAATTTCCAGAATATCCAGACCATGCTCTGGATATTCTGGATACATAGAATACGGTGTAAAAAAGCTACAGTAATACACCGTAGCAAATACAAATTCGAAAGACTATTTATGGAATCAGCCTCAGCCCTAAGAAACTCTCCAAACCTCAACAAATTTGGTTGTATGAGACTGTCCCAAATTTGGGAGGCTTACATCAGCAGACCCTCAGCCCAACGGCCAAGAATACCTACTTAGCCTGCTAGGGAGCACCATCCGGACTTTTAGGAGAACAATAGCTTCATCACTTCGTTCTCAGTTAGTGTTGTAGTGCCTACGTGCATGTGCCTTTTTTGTAAGTTCCTTTTGAAGATGGCAATGTGATGTTGCCGAAATATCAGAAATATTTATTAAAGTGTAATTTCATTTATATTCGTATCTACGTTGTTAATTCCTTAAGTGATTTAGTAATGTATAACCATATAAGCCTGTCTACGAGAGTCAGAAATGATGGTTGTTGATTTGCAGGATATCAAGCTTTAAGGATAAGAAGTTAGAGATCAAAATGATTTTCAGAATTCAGGGAGAGTTAGATACAGCAGATGAATGCTACGTAATGAGACAATGAAATCTTAAGCCACACAATGTCAAAAAAAAAAAAAAGAGAGCAATGGCTAAGCATCCTCTGGCAAGGAATATTTTCTATAAGTTTTTTTTTTTTTCAGTTTTTCTTAAAAGTCTAAACATTGCAAAAGACCATCTAGATGACCGTTCTAAGTTCCAATTCTAGTTGCTGATGAGGAAATGAGGAACTTTTTCTAACTTAGTTGATCTTTGGTGAGGGCAAATAAGGTTTTTAATCCTACAATTCAAGAAAATTAAGCATATTTAAATTTTTTGCAACTATCCAGGTTATCAAGAAATTATTATCCAATTGTGGCAGATTAGATATCGTGATTTTTAGAGTTTGCTGCTAGAAAAACGTTCTACTAGGCAGCCATTTCTTTGCTATGTGCTGATTTTGCAATTTACATATTTTCTTGATACTGTCAGTTTAGGCTGACAAAATGGGTTGTGTAAATAATTTTATAATTTCCATACACTCTAGAGCAGTGCTTCCCAAACTTATGGATGTAAAGGTCCCTTTGGAAAAATTAAAATTTTTCACGACCCCCATAGGGAAAAAATTTGTAATACCGACATATATTATTATAAAGCATCCAAAGTGTATTTCTTTCTTGCGCATCGCTTGCATGTGTGTACACTAGCAATGAAACGTTTAATTTAAAGCACGAAAAACTTGGGCGTGTCAAATGAGCGCAAGATTTTGCGTTTGTAAGGTTTTTTATTAATACCTTTGAAATGAAATTTATGAAATGAATAAGCATTTATTTACTAGTATTCTTTAAGCTCCAAAATATGCAGGAAACAAAATTTGTGAACCAACACCAATGTGTGATTTTTTCCATTAAAATATAAAAAATAACAAAAATTAAATACATTTCTTTTAAGATAAAAAAAAAATATCTACTTAGTCTTAAAACATTTACAATTTTTATTCATTATTTCACAGCCTCCAAGGGGGCTGCAGCCCACAGTTGGGAAGCGCTACTCTAGAGCATTCAGTGATGCTGATGATATCAAGATAAAACAACAAAAGCTTTCCAGTGTAAATAAAGTAATATTTTTGTTTTTAATACTGAAAATGCAAATACACCATACACACACACACACACACACATCAGCATTTGTAATTTATTAGGGCTGGTCAAAGTTACATGCAAGTTAAGTGCAGTTTTTTGGGCAGTTCATTTTTAATATAATGTAATAAGTAGCTTAAAAATGATTTTGCCCATCTTTTATATAAAATTTGCATTAAGTATAGTCAGCATTGTTCAATGTCATAATTTTTATTTTATTTATTGTTTTTTTATAGACTTTACACATTGAAATTGGTAACGAAATTTCACCAACAAATTCAAATCCAGCCAAAAGTGAAATTGCTGTTAAGTAAGAATTATTTTAATAATTTGCAATATTAATTTGTATCACATTAATAATTTTTTAAAATTTATTCCAATAAATTATAAATGATAAATAATGAATTAAACGGATACCGTTTTAATTTCTTCCAGAGATGATCATGCCTTAAATGTAGCATTGATGCCAAACTAATGCTTTAAAGATACTAGACCTGATATTTAAGTCACTATATCTTAGAGTTATGTGGTGTGAGGTATATTTGCACACACAACATATATATATAGTTCCAAGAGGCCCAGACTGTTATTGACTTTTAAAAAAAAAAAATGCTCATTTCAGCATATTAGATAATCCTACCCACTATTGGAATATAAAGAGTTAATTAACATTTCACCTAATATACAGTCAGTACAAACTAAGCTTAACATTCCAATGTGCTTATATTCAGCTCTACCAGTTAGTTTAACACTGAAATGCTAACCAACATTGGCATAGTTCCACTATTACCTAACATCTAAAAATCAATCATTCTGATGTCTTAACAATTATCTAAATATCAAACATCTCACCCTGACATGCAGTTATTCTAGACAAAATCTCTTTCTTAACAGTCATCTTTCTTAGTATGTTAGCTAACTGACCTTGGTTGGTGTGTGTGTGGATAGCATCTTTGTTTTTTTAACTTGGCTTGATCCTTCCTTTGACACAAATGTTTGTTAAATCTTTGTATGTGGTAAATAATATCATTTGTATTGCATATCATTTGAACATAATCATTTATCTGGCATGAAGTAGCACTCTGCTTATTAAAGACCTGTTAAACCATGCTGTATGTTTCCAATCTAGTTCAGCAAATGTTATGCAAACTCTACACCACATTCAGTTTACTATTACTTGTTATGCAGGTTGCTATTTAATTTTTTTTTTTAAATATTTTCTCTCCTGTGAAGATGAACTTTTCTTATCTCATTTTTTTTTTTTTTTCCCAAACTGTGAGAGTTGAATTCTTTGTGATTTATTATTTATTTAAATAATAATAGTCATTTGAACTTTTGGTTTTAGTATTCTGATCCAAACAAGTCTTTAGATGGAAAATATTCATTTTTATTTTATTTTAGTAATATATATATATGTATATATATATTTACACACACACGAGATATTTCAAAAGTAATACAACTGGTAACATTTGAAAAATAGTTCATCTGATAACACTTACAGTTGATGGTGGCACATTCATCAATCTTTGACTTGAGATTCAATAATTCATTATTGCAATTTTTTTTAAAGAGGCTGAAACCCATATCATATTAATACTGTGGTTAGAGCTATATGTTAAGTAATCCAAAAATCTGCTCTCGAGACCAAAGGTAGAAAATCATGTTTCATAAATAAAAACTAATTTTCAAAAGTGATGGATATTTTTTGTTGCAAAACAAAGATGATTTATGGAATTTTTTGCAAAACTTGGAAAAGTGTTAAAGCATTAGTGAAGTTGCCAAATGACTATAACCCAAAAGACAGTGAGCAGAGCAATAGTTTTGAAGGCAGTAATAAAATGTTGTTTGACTGCACTTGAAGGGGGGGGGGGAACAAGCACCAAAATTATGGATAATCTAGAAACTGATCAGTTGATGAAGGACAATAGATTATTGCATGAGATTTCTTTCTGTATAAATTAAGGATTCTCTGTTTTTACAAATGAGTCATTTTCCTGTAATTTCATTAACAGAGTGAAATTTGAGTTCATGTTGAACAGAACTTTTTTTTTTAAATCTTAATCACCTGTGATTAGTCCTAGAATTAAAGTAGCAATTGAGTGTTTCAGAACTCTCCTTCACCAAATAAATTTCATGTGACATTATTGTCAGAAAAAAACGATGCTGATATTCTTTGTTTTTTTAACTCCAAAAAGCATAATTCTTCGGCATGGGATACTCCATGTTGATGAATATTACCCAGTAATAATTAAGACTCATAAAAAGGGAAATAAAACTGAATGTTAGAATTACAGTGGTATTTCCCTCCTGAGTATTCCTAGTAAATTGTGGAAAGGGAAGCTTGGTGAAGAACAAGCTGGATTCAGACCAAATAGCATTTGTTAGGATCAGATTTCCACTGTAAGACAAATTGTTAAGAAATATTGAGAAAATAACATGGATTTGTTTTGGTTAACAACACTTTGTGAGATTCCAAACTCTCTGTCAATGTCAGTAATTCTGTGGCCTTTCTCAAGAGCTTTACAATAATTCTTTCCCATGTGAAATCATCTATATAATGTCTTTGAGACATTACAAGACATCCAAGCCTGCAACTTTATTCCTTCATGAAAAGAGCTTCAAACACAATTCACTTAATGCAGCCTTTTGCTGTTTATTCTGTTAGATACCACCACTTGACCCCTTTGTGCGCAATTCAAAAATTTGGACGTGTACCTGCTTTCTACTTGAAATCTTCAGTTATACAAATTTCTACAAGCTGATTTGTCTGAATTTGTGGTTGTAATCTTTAAAAATGGTGTTCATCCTTGCATTTTAGACAGCAGTAGAAAGTATTACTGAACTGTTTACATCATCAGTGGAATATCCATAGGATATTCTTTAATTGACCCAAGTTTATTTACTCATTGATGTGATTTCTGATAGAAATTTGGCTGTAATGCAGATGAGGAAGCAGATCATTACTGCTACCATATACAGGATGTTTCATTGCATTTGAGATTTTTTTTTTGCATTATTAGCATCTTGAATACTCATTGGGGGTACATGTAAGAAATTTGATGATGAAATTATTATTTTTATTCATTATGTTAAGGTTATCAGCTGAACCTCTACATGTAAGCTGGTGATGGTACTGCTGAACAACACCAATGCATTTATGATTCCCATTCAAGTGCCATCTCCTATCTAGGAGGTTGACTACCACGATGTTACTCATGGTTAACTACAGACTTTATGACATGTGGTGAGGACCCTATCTCTTCCACATATTGTAAGTATTCATTACTGTAAATCTGTGCGTGTGTTTGCCTGTTCTGGAGGGTGAAAAACCTGAATTTCTGGGTGAAAAAAACCCCTATCCATATTGAGATCAGCTAACCTTTAGTCGAAGGAGATCGGATAAAGATTCCTCATGTCATGAATGGGAATCAAACCCAGGTCTTTACAACCAAAGGGCTTCATCTATGCTGACTGAGCTACAGAGGCTCTGCATTTATGATTAATATTGAATAAAAAAAGCAAGACAGTTGTAGTTGTGTTGGCATAGAGTGTAGTCACATGTATATTCTGTGACAACTGTCTAAAATTAACTCATACTTTTAACCAGAAGTCAGGAAACTATCATTATTTATTTTTATTATTTCACCTTTCCACCAGGAGACAAGTTATCCAGTTTCTACCACTATGTATTGAAGTACGAGCAATGATAAAAGAATGTGTCTAAAGCTTTTGTGTTCTTGAGGGAAAAATTGGAGGACCATGAGGCAAATTAAATTCCAAAGCTGTATCTTGAGACTGTTGTTTATCATTTTGTTTACTTAGTATTAAATACTTTTATATATGCACAAAAAACAATACCAAATGTTCAACAGTGCTAGTTACTTCTTAATCATCTGTTTATTGATAATCATTATATTAAGAACATAATTTAAATGTATCATTCATCATGTTACAGTCCTTGATAATAAATGTCATTAATTTAACAATGGGCAATGATATGCAGTTATTAATGTTGAAAGACATACATCATAATATGTCGATGTGGTCATTCTCAATTATGATTAAAAAAATGGAGACTAGTCTAGCAATTTTGAAAAAAAATGTCAGCTTTATTCCCTTTGGAGAATGACATGGCATTAAAAGATAAAAACTTCTGTGATTGATATTTGGTTATCAGTCACCCACATTAACAATATTCATAAATTCTGCAACATGCCAATTACATATGGTATCAGCTGTTACATTCCACTGCTCAGCAAAGGCCTTACATAATTTTCTTGACATTTCTTGCTTCCTCTCTTGCCTGCGAGCTATCTTTATTTATTTCGTGCTGGTAATCTCTGTCTTTAGATTTCTTTTTCTCTGGAAATTCGAAGTGGAGTATGGGCTGTTCATCTGCTCTAGCTAACATTCCAGCCTGGTTTCACTTTAACTATTTGGATCTGTGTATAACAAGAGTAATTTTTAAGGTTTCTCTAATTCTGTATTATTTTATTTCTTTCCTTTCTCTCTTCCAAGAACAAAGTTTGTATAGTGTATATTAATATGAACAGTATAAGAGAATCCATCGGTTTCCTTTTACGAGGTGGGGGGTACTGGAAAGTTCTGATAAACACCTAGAACAAAAACTATATTAAAGCAACTGATATAATATACCAGTTGCTTTAATATAATTTTTGTATAATAATAA